>NC_069100.1:8848585-8924428 GCF_947172395.1 Bicyclus anynana | reverse complement strand
GTCCTATGTCCAACAGTGAAAGTTCGTCAGCGAATAATGATGACATGATTTATACAAGAATTTAATATTTAAAAAAATATATGCTTATGCGATAATTCCAACTGCAACTTTTCATTTGCATTTTAAGAAGTTAAATATCACGTGTCTCAAAAGGTGAAGGAAAAACATCGTGAGGAAACCTGCATACCAGAGAATTTTCTTAATTCTCTGCGTCTGTGAAGTATGCCAATCCGCATTGGGCAAGCGTGGTGGACTATAGGCCTAACTCTCATTCTGAAAGAAGACTCGAGCTCACCAGTGAGGTGAATATGGGTTGATAATGATGACATTCAATAATTTTATAATAATTACTTAATTATTGCACTAAGCCTCATACTTGTTTACATCACCTTGAAATATTTTACTCCCAGTTATTAAGTTACGTTCTAAGTTATGAAGTAAACCAGGTATAATGAGTTAGAAAAACAATTATATTCACTGACTCACCGCCAGGCGCTAGGTACTCGGTGACTAAACTAACACTAAATAACCGCGTATGTACAACCTTCATTATGACCTGATGATTCATTATTATATTATTTTAGTACATAGAAATGGCTAATATACTAAAAGGCCCCTTAATATCTTTAGATGATCGATTTTATACTAACAAAGATTTTATACTACACACACATGACGCGCAATGGGTAGTGACCCTGCTTCCTGCATCCACGGCCGTGGGTTCGATTCCCACAACTGGAAAATATTTGTGTGATGAGCATGGGTGTTTTCCAGTGTCTGTGTGTATTTATACATTATATAAGTATTTATATGTAGTATATAATTGTATATTAATATTATAATATCAACTATCTTAGCACCCATAACACAAGCTACTCTGTATGCTTACTTTGGGGCTAGATAGTGATGTGTATTGTTTAAGTATATTTATTTATTTATTTACTACATATGTCAATAACGCATTGTAACTTAAGCGCACAAAGGTGGCAAATTAGTCGCATAGAAGGTAAACAACGAAAGTTATTTATACAAACAATACCTAAATATTGTCTACAATGTCGAGCTGTTTATTCAGGAAGTGTAATAACTATATATACATAAATATATAATGTAAGTAAACACAAAATTGTGCATATGTGTGACTGTCAGTGGACTATCAAAATTCCGATCAGATTTAAAGCCGTGATAGCCCAGTGGATATGACCTCTGCCTCCGATTCCGGAGGGCGTGGGTTCGAATCCGGTCCGGGGCATGCACCTCCAACTTTTCAGTTGTGTGCATTTTAAGAAATTAAATAATTAAATATCACGTGTCTCTAAAACGGTGAAGGAAAGCATCGTGAGGAAACCGGCATGCCAGAGAATTTTCCTAATTCTCTGCGTGTGTGACGTCTGCCAATCCGCATTGGGTCAGCGTGGTGGACTATTGGCCTAACCCCTCTCATTCTGAGAGGAGACTCGAGCTCAGCAGTGAGCCGAATATGGGTTGAGAATGATGAACATATCTATAGTATAAAATATCGGTGGTATATAAGCTTCAGTAGGTCAACGATAAAGGAGCCGGACTCATTACTGAGGGGTGGTGGTTCGATCCCCGCCCGCTGGACTATTGTCATCCCCACTCCCGACATAGTCTTTTCCGACTACTTTGAAGGGAATGGGAATATATGTCATATTAGTCATATGCCCTGGTGATTTATAGTGTAGGAAAATTAAAACAAATACCTGTTTGTTAAATCTCATGTTTAGTAAGTCAGCGGGCGATGGAGCGAGCTGGTTTTTCTATGCGTGATCGAATCAGAAATGAGGAGATCCGCACACGAACCAAAGTCACTGACATAGCTCAGCGAGTCGCCAATCTGAAGTGGTAATGGGCAGACCACATAGTACGAAGAGCAGATGGATGTTGGGACTCCAAGGTGCTGGAATGGCGTTCCCGCACCGGAAAACGCAGTTTTGGTCGACCCCCCACTAAATTATGCCTGGAGGTTCATGCAAAAGGCCTACGTCCAGCATTGGGCGTTTATCGACTGATAAATATGATGATAATGAAATCTTAAACTATATAAAAGGGAAAAGTTACTCTTCACGAAATCTCTGAAACCACTTGACGTACAAAGTTGAAAGGAGATAGTCCAAAATTGTATGGAGCCCAGGATCAGTCATTGTACCCTGGCGGAAATAAAAGAATAATATATTTTTGATTATACAAATCTACGAATTTACTTTAATTCTTTCGAAATAATATTAATTATCTCCCAAGAAATGCATTAATAAACTTGGGTTTTTATTTTATTTATTACTTTTTATTTAGTTAGTTAAATTTTAATAAATTCCTTGTATTTTTTAAATTTTAATGATACGGGATACAAGAGTGGACCTGAAATGGACCATCTCCTTTGACAATGAGACATAATTCGATTTTGACAGAACCACGGGAGTGAAAACCAAGACCCGGGATAGTTATTCAGACATCCGCATGTGTACCTAAACAGTAATCACGTGCCACCACTGCGTTTTTCAAAAATAGTCCTCTCACGGTCTGGACGTTAACGAGTCGCCGCCGCAGGACGCCGCAATTACTTGATTGCATTACACTCTCTTACCGATAATTGAATCTTCTCACTCACCACCAGAGGACTCATTCATGAGCGGAGCGAATTATACAAAGGAGGACCCTGACAACTATTTCACTCAGATATAAATTTCTAGAGCCGTGATAGCCCAGTGATGACCTCTGCCTCCGATGTGGGTTCGAATCCGGTCCGGGGCACGCACCTCCAACTTTTCAGTTGTGTGCATTTTAAGAAATTAAATATCACGTGTCTCCAACGGTGAAGGAAAAACATCGTGAGGAAACTTGCATACCAGAGAATTTTCTTAATTCTCTAAAGTCTGCCAATCCGCATTGGGCCAGCGTGGTGGACTATTGGCCTAACCCCTCTCATTATGAGAGGAGACTCGAGCTCAGCAGTGAGCTGAATATGGGTTGATGATGATGATAAATTTCAAACACGGTGAAAGGGACGGACTTATAAGGTTGATTTCACTCAACATGCAAACCTAAATTTAGAGTCTCATAAAATAGACACCGTTGGGAAGACGTTCAGTTTCTTGCATCTTTGTGCCCCAGAAATCAAACCACATAAAACAAAATACCTACTCATACTCGTAATTAAACTCTATTAAGTAGTTTTTCTAACAAACACCCAACGTAGCCTTTCTATCGTTAGATTAGAGAAGAATTTGGAGTAAGCATACATTCTGTCTATGAAATAGATTAATAGGACCTAATATTTAGGTACGTCCCTATTTTTTTTTGTAGGGAGAAATCTCTTATGTACGTTGGAGTTTTGCCGGCTCAAAATCTCTCCTATCTTCAAAACAGTGGTGTACCTGACACTGCCTACTAGTATGTTCCTATCTACTATAAAAAGAAAATCAGTATCAAATTGTGCAGTAGAATTGCCATCCGCTATCGCTTATACAATATGTGCGAACTACATATTTCTAACAAGCTATCCAAAAACAGATCTTATTACATTGATAATAAGCACTTTTCATTGTCACCACCTGCCGGGCCAAGGTTCAATACCCGGTTTAAAACGAAGCTTGATTAGAAGTTTACAAGGGTCAAGTCATACACATACTATTTACGATCTTAATTTATTGCAATAAGGTTCATTTTTGTGTAAATTGCGATTGTTTGAATATGTGAAGTCTTAAATTAATGATATTAATCGCAGTTTAGCAATTATTGTTATGGCCTAACGTATTCTCTCGGCTATGTCCGCCTTAATTTGGGTCATATATGGCAACAAGTTCCTCTAGTAGATTTTTTTATTCTAAGCAAGTTAAAGTCTTGACTGCTATAAATTAGTTATAGTCAGTTAGTACTAGAATTGACGGCCTCCGTGGCGCAGTGGTATGCGCGGTGGATTTACAAGACGGAGGTCCTGGGTTCGATCCCCGGCTGGGCAGCTTGAGATTTTCTTAATTTGTCCAGGTCTGGCTGGTGGGAGGCTTCGGCCGCGGCTAGTTACCACCCTACCGGCAAAGACGTACCGCCAAGCGATTTAGCGTTCCGGTACGATGCCGTGTAGAAACTGAAAGGGGTGTGGATTTTCATCCTCCTCCTAACAAGTTAGCCCGCTTCCATCTTAGACTGCATCATCACTTACCATTAGGTGAGATTGTAGTCAAGGGCTAACTTGTAAAGAATAAAAAAAAAAAAAAAAAAAAAAAGAATAGTTAATAAATAACGCGTAAATCAACAGAAGTTTCATTATATAGTATGTACATATTTGCACTCTATTTATGAAGTGATTAGTGATAGGATATCTCTGCCTTCGATTCGGAGGGCGTAGGTTCGATTCCGGATTTAAAAAAAATTAAATATCACGTGTCTCAAACGGTGAAGGAAAAACATCGCGAGGAAACCTGCATACAAAATAATTTTCTTAATTCTCTACGTGTTTGAAGTCTGCCAATCTGCATTGGACGAGCGTGGTGGACTATTAGCCTAACCCCTTTCATTCTGATAGGGGACTCGTGCTCAACAGTGAGCCGAATATGGGATGTTAATGATGATGAAGCTTTCGCTTAACTGTTGGATCAAAAGTCGGATACAAAAGGCAGTGATTCTTGAGACGTTATTGTTACGAGGTTCCTCACTCTGGAGCCCTGACCACCGGTTGATTTGTCAAATTGGTCAAGTTGGTCAAATGACCCGTAGCGGGAGGGTTGATTTTTTTTTTATTTATTTTATATTTATATTGACATTGTTAAAAATTAAAAAAAAAGAAGTAAAGAAAGAAACAAAAATGATGGTGATAATTAATTATTGAGTTGAAAGTTTTGTGAAGAATTGAAACATAACTTTTTTTTTTTTTTATTGAGAAAGAATACAATATGGAGCTTAAGCTAACTTATCCTAATAACTATACAAATCATGCCCACGTGGAATGGTGGCAAGAATACTGGCTGCATTTCCGCGCTGGACAGCCAGGCTGATCCTTTTGCGCAAAAAATGAGCCAGCTTCTTCTCTTCTCTTCTTGTCACCAGTCGAGGCAACTAGCCGCGGTGAAATAATTCGATAAAAATTTTTGGCACTGCGACTCCATGGCACAAGGGTCTCCACGGCAAAAGGTACAAATATGTAACTCTCTGTCAGAGAGGCATACCTGAGCCACTTACCGGTTTCAGCTTTTTCTGCTGCGACTCTCGGTCTTGATTCTGTCTCCCTGATATGACACGGTGCTAATGTGTCGACACATGTAGCGTCCCACATTAGCAACAAACATAACTTGAATTCTTGCAACTACATAATTTGAATTTGATATATCAGACATCAGTGAGTCATACAAGTATCTGCTGACGATTTTTTTCCATTACAGTGTAATATACAAGAGGACAAATAACCAGTAATAATGACAAGAAGCATGTAAACGTACTCGTATATAATAAGACGAGTGTGGGAAGCATTGTCTGTGTGCAACCAACTATGATGGTATTGTGTTTGCGAAAAATTTATGTAAAAATCCCGTATTTTGAGTTTAAGAGTTATTTGCATGCGCTGGTTTTAATTTTAAATGCCTTTTTATTATAATTTTGAAGTCTCAATAACTTGGTAGTCAGTGGCTAGACTTATTACGTGTGGTCCTGGGTTCATTGCCTGATTTGTAACCACTTGCACAGTTTTTTTCCCCCCACCATTAGAACACCCCCTTTTTCATCTTCTTTGGATATTTATCTTTTTTTTCCGGCGTCTGTGTTTTCAGAAGTCAGTGGTAAAAGTTTCTTTTTTTTGACACGTTGACAATGTTTTTGACCAACTTCCAGAAAGAAGATGAAGTTTTTAAGGCGTTTTCTTCTTTGTGTGCTCCGTGGTTTTGATAACAAATTGAAAGAAACATCCTTTTTTACGTTGGCAAAACTTCACCCTCAGTTTATATCTTTAAAGGAATCCATTAAAGGATTGCTAAGTGTCTAGCGATGATTTCTGGTATCATTCCAAATAAAATTAAAAAAATACGTTTACACTTCTGAGGGTCTGAACTTCAGTAACCTGGTACCTCCCAAAGCCACCAAAATTCAAATTTGCCAACCTTAATAGAACATGGCAAACTTTCAAATTTTACAAAAAGACAAAGACAGACTCCTGTGGCGCTAACATGCGACCAATACGATATTGTCGAGATGAGAAATAGACAAATTTCAACCAAAAACCGGTTGCATGCCGCTATCTGTTTCATTGCATTGGGACGAAAGAGTCTGCACTGAGACTACTCTGCTGACATTGGACGATATTTTGACTATTTTTTATTCTTTACAAGTTAACCCTTGACTACAATCTCACCTGATGTAAGTGATGATGTAATCTAAGATAGACGCGGGCTAACTGGTTAGGAGCAGGATGAAAATGCAGACTCCTTTCGGTTTCTACACGACATCGTATCGGAAAGCTAATTCACTTCGCGGTACCTCTTTGTCGGTAGGATGGTAACTAGCCACGGCCGGAGCCTCCCACCACCCAGACCAGGACCAATTAAGAAAATCTCAATTGGCCCAGCCGGGGATCGAACCCAGGACCTCCGTATTGTTAATCCACCGTGCACACCACTGTGCCACGGAGCCCGTCGTATTTCTCTTAACTTCATCGCATGTTAGACCCCTAGTCTATGGTTGAATGAAAGCATAAAAACAAACAAACATTCGCATTTGCAATAATATTTAGGATAATCTTCACAACCGCAAACACGTTCTTTGTAATACTAATATGGTGCTGTCAAACAAAAGAACTCGCTTATTCGGAAGTCGGTCAGTGATAATGACACTTGTCTTGTCTTGTCATTATGCGACAATGTGTCATGTCACCTTGACATTATTGTACAATGGGCGATTTGTACACATTCGAATTAGGTTCACATTTTCAAATGGGCCCTTATATGGTGTAACTAGTACCTACGTTATATATATATATATATATATATATATTATACCAAACTTATGGTGTGACACGTGTAAATAGTGTCCCACCTTTCTTGTGGGGGTTGATGCGTTTTACAAACTTTGATTAGCGGCGGCGTATATTTGAGTAAAGTACACCAGTTGTCATTTCATTCAAACATTACACGAATAGAACAGTAGATAACAGCCTATGGACTTACCTTGCTTTTCGGCTTTCTGCGGGCGTCGTTAATGGCTTCTAGATGTCCACGCTGGAATGGCACCACTATAGGATTTCACTAAGTTTTTAGTTCTGCGTAATGTGTAATGACAACTGTCTTTAAACTTTTAATGCGTTGCGTTTGAAGTGCACGACCGTCTTCGAGAGGCGCGAAAATCGGAGTCCGACCGTCGTCAGTCAACGCGTCGCTTCGGTCGACAGCGCGAAAGCGTTTTATGACCTTATTTGGTCATTTCTAATCGAATGGGGAGTCTTCTAAATAAAATAATTGGGAATTGATTGCTTCCTTGTGCTGTTACTAGATATCAAAAATTAAAGTTGGCTGAAATATCTTTTTGACTAGACAATTTTACGTCTTGTCATAAACTCACATCACAATTAATTTAATTAATTAACTAAGTAAGTAATCAATTCTCCCTACTTTTGCAGTTATTTTGTGGTGGCTGTTGATTCAGCTGATCACATTTTTTGTCGAGTTTTAGATAGAAATTTAGCAAGGTGAACGGAACGAGTTCAATTTGTAAGCGGTCTATGAGAAAAAAGGTTTGGGAACCTGTGTTCTAATGGATTGTTTAGATTATGTCATTATCATCATCATCGTATTTTTTTAATGCCCACTGCAAGATAACACGCAGCTCTCTCCTGTAGAGGGATAGCTTAGGTTTCATTCATTTCATTCCAAGCAACTCCAGTAAGCAGTGGGTGGGCTATAGGTAGAAATTAGATTTATTCAAGTAAACCTTTTTTAAGGTTGTCTGACAGATATTGTTATAAGCAATAAGACCGCCTTTGCACATACCTACTTGCTTTCTATGTTTACCTTTGTTTTATTTGTAGTTGTTTTTCTTTTGTGCAATAAATAACAAATAAATTGTACTTTATTTCTCCAATCGATTTTCTCTGCAATTGGTAGTTCTCACTGGCCTTTTATTAAATTTCTTATAAAACAAAAACAATTTAAAATGAAGAAAAATTTCCATAAAAAGATTATCAAATCTTCTCCTTTACATTTATTAAATACCAAGTTATTAAGTGATAGCCCAGTGGATATGACCTCTGCCTCCGATTCCGGAGGGTGTGGGTTAAAATCCGGTCCGGGCATGCACCTCCAACTAATCAGTTGTGTGCAATTTAAGAAATTAAATATCACGTGTCTCAAACGGTGAAGGAAAAACATCGTGAGGAAACCTGCATACCAGAGAATTTTCATATTTTTCTGCGTGTGTGAAGTCTGCCAATCCGCCAATTGGGCCAGCGTGGTGGACTATTGGCCTAACCCCTCTCATTCTGAAAGGAGACTCGAGCTCAGCAGTGAGCCGAATGTGGGTTGATAATGATGATGATGATGAAGTTATTAAGTAACAAGGTTTTGTTTTAGCACATTTTTTTCTAATCACTTGCACAAAAGTTTATAGAATATTTTTAAGTCCCCCAGTTAATACAATTTACGCAATAAACTACCTAGTTACGACCAAAAGTTAAAACAACACTTAAAATGGCAAAGTAACTTGCGTTAGTTAAATTACTACGATGAAAACTGTAATTAAAATAATAAGTAACTTAATTGCTAAAAGTTGTATTATTAAAATATTCGGCCTTAGTTGTAGAAACAACAATCATCAAGCTTTTAAAAAAATAATTATATTCAAAATTGCTAGCGTATTGATTAATTTTTGATCCTGTATTAATTTTGTTAAATGGTAAGGTTAGTGTAGATTATAAGTGTTAGCGGGGCATTAGGATCGCTTTGTAAGTGCAAGTGATAAGCGATGAGCGGAGCGTGCAACACAACGCTGAACCGAAAGTCAGCACGTTATAGTGGAATTAATACTTGGGGCTTTATAACATGAAGAACTCCTATTTCAGGTAACTATAGAAAGTTAAACAAATTTTTGTTGTCATGCATAGAAACAAATATTATCACCATAAACCGGCCAAACTTCATAGTAGCAGAGTGAGTCTAATCAATAAATTCCCTGCCTAATTTCCATTTCCTCACAAAATCCATTTTCATTTTACTTAAAAGAATCACTTAGCAAAGCTTGGCAGCCCAGGACATCCATAACAATATCCTATATTGTACAACAAACCTACTAGTATACTCGTACTTTATTATATAAGAATTTTTTACTTAGTAGTTAGTTAAAAGCGCTAATCTCAGGAACTACTGATTCAAATTATTATATTCATTTTGTGTTCGATAGCCCATTCATCGAAGAAGGCTAAACGCTATAAGATCTCGCTAATAGAAGCGAAGCGTCAATGAAAAATCAAACTAAAGCATAAGCCCCCATTCGCACAAGAGCTTTTTAACTACGTTAAAAAAATGCTCAATTAAAGTGTAAATAAAATTAAAGTCTATTTCCAACGCCCAAAATAAAAAATACAACACTGCCAAAAATCGTCGTGTTTTGAAAACACCGTGTAAACATATACTTGGAAAAGCATTTGTTGTATTTGAAAGCTTTTTTAACGTTCGTAAAAATTCTTGCGCGAATGGGGGCTAAATGTGCCAAAAACAGTGCAGCGTTTACGACGAGTTCCTCCTCTTTATAAGTTCTAAAATAGTCGAAGAGCTATGGGCGTTTGCTTGTGAAAAATAATGATAGTATTCCGCCCATCGCTCATAGTAAGGCCAAGCCTCACTCCATACATTATGTGCAATCGGCAGCGGGCCTCCTTGACCGCGGCGAGATCTCCAGCTCTAGTACGTAGTTGTAGGAAGGTTGCTCAATACCCACTATTTGGTACACTGCCAAATGGAGGCGCGGAATGTAGCCATTCGTTTCCTACATGTTGCGAAGTTTTCTATACTTTTACTTACATGTACTTAGTATACTTTTTTAAACTGATCCATGCGCTTATAGACAAGCTGTTTTATAACTTTTTAATCAAACATAATATTGCCATATTTTTTTATTTTCTTCTTCTTCTTCTTCGTCGTTACACTCTTGACAGAGTGGTCGTGGTCGTCATTTGGGCGCGGTGGCAAGCCTCACTATCCGTCGCCATTCCTCCCGCAGTGTGGCTCTCCTAGAACATTCGTGGAGCGATCCATGGAGAGCGGTTTTTACTTGATCAGTCCAGCGTCCAGTTTTTTATATAGTCTAACGAGCTGAGATCGAACCTACAACCTGTCGTTATTGTGTTGAGACCTTAACGGTCCTCAATAGCTCAGTGGGCTTCAAATGGCTTCGTAGATCTTCTTTATAAGAAGGGTAGTCCTAAACTCTGAGTCAGGCTAAAAAATATAAACAAAAAACTACCATGGCAAACCTTTTATCTTGTCTAGCTGTTTTACCGATATTTGTGGTACCCAAAAAAATTTTACACATTTAGAAAATTAAAAAAAAAACTATGTTACTAAGGCAATAATACTTTCTAGACAAATTTTGTATAATATCTGACATAAGATATAAAAAAATTATAAATTATGTAATTACCAATAATAACTATATAGTAATCATCAGACAATTTGCCCCACAGTAAGACCTCACGTAATTATGAATAGTTTACATATTTACAACAAATTATAATCATAATATTGTTTAGCTGCATCTACTGGGTACTAGTATGCATGATAGCTGCACGGCGGAATTCAAGGTCAACGCATTGTCAATGCACGATCGGCAGGCAGCTATACCTAATGTGATTGTTTAGACCAGCGGCTTCCAACCTTTGACTCATGATCAAAGGATTACCTGTTACCAAGCTAAATAAGCTTATTTTTGTCGCCAGGGTCATCTTATTCAGGGTCGCAAATAAAAGACAGAATTATGTAAAATCCAAATATTCATTAATACTAAATTTTATACCACACTTGAGCCAGGCTTAAATCCAAGGCTATCCATTCCTAATATAAGATTTTGACTTAGAGGGGAAAGGGAAATATTTGTCATTATATAGGTACAAAAAAAATGTGTGATTCTTCCCTTGATTATCTATTTAAAAAATAGAATTTTATAGCGATATTTCAGTTTGAAATTTTCTGTGCTGTTCAAATTATTTGTTGAATCGTGATATTATAAATTATAGTGGACGCCCGCGACTTCGTCCGCGTGGAAATCCACCACCGCCACTTTAGGGGTTTAATTTTAAAAAAAATAGTTTCGCAGTATAAAGTATCCTATAACCTTCTTAGTACTTATTGTATAGTCTTAAACCGTGCCAAGTTTCATTTGAATTCATTCAGTAGTTTCAGAGTGATGCCCGTATAACAAAAAAAACACGGACAGACAGACAAACAGACAAAAAAATCGAAACAAAATATTTTTAGCTTCATTCGATTATTATGTCCTCCAGCAACATTTTTCAAAACATCTTCAATGTACAGAATGTACAAAATGTACAGAATTCGTGATATAAGTATAGATTCTAGATGGCGCTGGCGTCCTTTATGCCACGCTAACGTTTGTTATTACAAATGGGATAAGTAAAATCTAAAATTGCGAATAAATGTATAGAATTCGACCAGTTTTATTATAACTATAGATATAGATTATAAGTATAGATATATATAGATAGATAATATATAATATATATAGATAATAATAAATTATTGATGAATTTGCTGTTAAATTTCTTCTTAGCAGCCGTTGTTTTAGCCTTATCGTTGTTTTACACCTCGCATACAGACGTAATATTGAAAATTATAAACCACAACTCTTTACGAATTTGAAATGAAAAAGCGTCTATATCTATAGAAATTCTATAATACTTTTAGAATGGAAACTTACTTCTTCAGCAATAGTGACTTTAATACAGTCTCGAGGGATCAGAAAAAGATCAGTAGATACAGAATTTTTAACTATAGAAGAAAGTTGAGAAGCACTGGCTTAGACATAATAACATACACATCTAGCTTTAGCTAGCAAGTTAATCCGCTTGGATTTAATTTAAAAATCCCGTACGACTTCATTGTTTCTCCGAGATAAAATGTATTCTACTCGCGTCTCTGTTTAATAGATGTTGTTTATTTATATAAATGAATTTAGCTGGGAGTACAACACTAACAGAGAAGGGGAGTGTTAACATGTTATGAATTCCCTAACCTACACTATGTACATGGCGTGTAAAAGTTTTTAACTAACTGTACACACAAATTGAAGAAAACGGAAAATTTATTTTCCAATCATCATCATCATCATTATCATACCATATTCGGCTCACTGCTGAGCTCGAGTCTCCTCTCAGAATGAGACGGGTTAGGCCAATAGTAAACCACGCTGGCCCAATGCGAAGTGGCAGACTTTACACATGTAGAGAATTAAGAAAATTCTCTGGTGTGCAGGTTTCCTCACGATGTTGATGATGTTGAGACACGTGATATTTAATTTCTTAAAATGCACACAACTGAAAAGTTGGAAGTGCATGCCCCGGACCGGATTTGAATCCACACCCTCCGGAATCCGACGCAGAGGTCATATCCATAGAATAGGCTCTGAAACCGATTGAAAGCCACCTTATCAGCGAGTAAGAGACGCTATATATTTATTTATCCCGGAATTCTTAGGGGAATGGGAGCAACCGCAAGGCGTCTTCCAATTATACTAATATTATAAAGTTTGTGGTGTTGTAGAGGCTAATCTCTATTAAATCGATTTTAACTGTTTCACACCATTTAATATAGGCTATATTTTATGCCTAATTTCTCACAGAGATGGGAGCAATGGCGGCTAAGCCACGAGGCGTCTTCTCGTCTATAATAAACTGATTAAAAACTTTCATAAAATCCTTTAAACTTACCACTGCTCCTGATAATAACTATTATAAAGTAATTGCGATAAGTGTTCGATAACTTAAAATGGAAACTAATTTCCCGATAACTTCAACTATTATACGCTACAGAAGTTAATTTCCTTGTGAAGTTATAACAAGTTTCCGACAAGGAACCAAGTGGGAAAATAATCAGGTTTATGATCCAGTGCTTTCTTCGCCGTTACTTTAGCGCGCGTGGTCAGAATGACTCATGTGTCATACATTTGAAATTGCAAATGCATGATTCACCTTCATTGGTTAGGTAAAACATGTGATACAGTGGCTTGGTTATACCCTGCATACTTAATCATCATTATCAACCCATATTTGGCCCACTGCTGAGCTCGAGCCTCCTCTCAAAATGAAAGGGGTTAGGAATAGTCATCACGCTGGCCCAATGCAGATTGGCAGACTTCACATACGCAGAGAATTAGGAAAATTCTCTGCTATGCAGGTTTCCTCACGATATTTCCATTCAGCGTTAGAGACATGTGATATTTAATTTCTTAACTTGTAAGGAGGAGGATGAAAATCTACGAGGCGAGAAGGTATCCATGAGGATTTCTCCACGTAAAAATAGTACTCTGAACTTTAATCCTTCCAACTCGTAAAAACTGTGCATCTTTCAACTCTAAAAACTATTTCAAAAATTAATGTAATCCAACCGAAACCTTCGATTACATCCTTAATCCCATGGTTTATATGTAGAGTAATTGTACGCAATTATAGCCCAAATTGCTTTTAATTAAAGTCGTTAATCGCGTGCGAGGGTCGCCCTATGTCATCAGTTAAATCGTTCACTAAATGATCGCAAGGTCCGTATTGATTGTGTGTTTAACCGATTGCGTGGATGCGAGGTGTGTCGGTCTCGTACTAAGCTATACATAACGCCGACGCCCCGTGGTTTTACCAGCATTATTGCCGTTTCCTTGGGAATACAGGGTTAAAATAAAGCCTATGTCACTCACAAACAACGTGACTTTCTATTGGCAAAATATTTTTCAAAATCGGTTCAGTAGATCCAATGATTACCCCCTACAACACCACAAACTTTACCTCTTAATAATATTAGTATAGTAAATAGGTCGGTGCGCCTTGCAATATTTGTTGATATTACTGTTCCACATGACGATAATCTGGTTAAAGCCGTAAAGGAAAAAGTATCGAAATACTTGGACCTTGCTCACGTGATTACCGCCATGTGGAATGTTGAGTCAACTATTATTGTTCCGATAGTTGTTTCAGTCAATGGTCATAAAGCGAAAAGCTTCGACCAAAACCTTAAGAAGCTTTCACTTGACTGTTGGATCAAGAGTCGGATACAGAGGCAGTGATTCTTGAGACGGCGCGTATTGTGAGGAGGTTCCTCACTCTAGATCCCTGGCCACAGGTTTCTTTGGCACTCAAATGTCCCGCAGCGGGAGGGTTAATTTTTTTTTTAATAAATTTTTTATAGTGTTTTGTATTATATTTTTATATAAACAGTGTTAAAAAAAAGAACATAATTAAATGAGAGAATATTAGTATAGATTGTTTAGATTGATTTCATACTCGGTTCCAGGACCTTGATCAGTAGCAGCAGATCAGTGGTGAGCATCCACTAGACATTAAGGTAGTTAATACTATGTAGTATTGACACTTAGGAATGAGGTTATCCTAATGAGTTAGGATAACCTCATTCCTAACACTCACTCACTCAAAGTTAAGAGGAAGTTTCTGTATTAACAAAAATATATAAACAGAAAGAAAGAATATTATTTTATTTGACACACGCAATAGAAACAATAAAACTAAGTATACATATAAAAACCTCCTCGTAGGTTAGCTCCTGACAGGTTAGAAATAGCGAAATAAGTCCATCCAGGATTGGTCCCTGGTCAACTGCCCTACATATAGTACCGAAGAATGGCAACAGCTGGCGACTGTCTGTCGATCTGTCTGTTTGCATCACTTGAAAACTAATGAGAATCCATGTGGTTTTCATTAATATGAAAGACTATGAAACAACGTCCTCCACCGAATATGTCGTTCGTTATGAACTCTAAATCATTGAATGGATTTTCATGTAATTTTCACGAATAGATAGAGAGATTCATGTTGTAGGTTTAGTTTTATAAACTGTCAATAAACACGAACTTTTGTTAGATCAAGTTTGACTATTTGTAAAAACTCTACCACTGGTTTGGAAGGCAAGTTCTGCTGAGAAGAAACTCTACAGTCTTTTTTAAATCATACAATACTTCCAGTATCAACTATTATTGACTTCTCAATTATACAGATATACCTACTCATTACTCAATCGACTATTGAGTATTGAAGGTACTCCTTGTAGGTAGTCCAAACTTTACTATTAATCAAAAAAAGGTAAAATGGAAAACAGACATTTTGTAATTTTAAAAATTAAAATGTATTCTTTTGATTGTGTCATTCCATAATTTATATTAAGTGTGCTGGAATTATAGATGTTAATGAGCTATTATCATAGAGATGGAGCCCTCTCAATCAATCAGGCAGGCCTACTAATTATCTACGACATTCTAATTAAAATAATTGGCTCTACAAATGATGTATAACGCGCAGTTTGAGCCTCAATTACCATCAAATTTACATACCACAGACCCTACTCTTTGTTAAATAAAATCAAGAATAGTCAGTAAAAAATATTTAAAAAAATGGTCCTAGATTTCGGTAATCTAAAAGCGGGTATAACATTTTCTTTCCTTACTATGCTTCCGAGCATATCAATACAAGTACTACTTTTGAGCAAATAATTATAGAACTACCTGCATATTCTACGTTTCGTCGATATTAATATATTTTTGTTATTTCTAAACAAAATATATTTTATTTTCTTGTAGGATGTTAACTGACAATGCGGGTTTTTGATTTTAAATTATTTAGTTTAAGTATGTTCTTTGTTTTAATTTTTTTTTATTGACAAAGAATACAATGAGGAACTTAAGCTAACTTATCATAATAACTAAACAAATCATTCCCACGTGGAATGGTGGCAAGCACTGGCTGCATTTCCGCGCTGGACAGCCAGGCCGATCCTTTGCGCATAAAATGAGTCAGCCCTTCTGTCACTAGTCGAGGCAACTAGCCAAGACTCCATGGCCCAAGGGTTTCCACGGCCAAAGGTACAAATATATCTCTGATAGAGAGTAAATGTTACTCTCTATCAGAGAGGCATACTTGAGCCACTTACCGGTTTAAGCTTTCAGTATGTTCTTATATTATCTACGAATCAATGAAGAAGACAAAGAGTTATCGAAAAACAACTATCATTTCAATGATTTTTTTTTCTTATTAATATAAGAAATGACCTATGGTTCCGAGACTTGGTCGCTAACTATGGGCCTCATAAGAAGGCTCAGATTCACACAGCGGGCGATGGAACGAGCAATGTTAGGAGTATCTCTGCGTGATCGAATCAGAAATGAGGAGATCCGCAGAAGAACCAGAGTCACCGACATAGCTCAACGAGTTGCGAAGCTGAAGTGGCAATGGGCGGGGCACATAGTTCGAAGAGCCGATTGACGTTGGGGTCCCAAAGTGCTTTAATGGCGACCCCGCAGTAGTAAGCGCAGTGTTGGCCGACCCCCCACCAGGTGGACTGACGACATCAAGCGATTCGCAGTGATTCGCTGGATGCAGGTGGCTCAGTATCGTGATGTTTGGAAGTCCCTACAAAAGGCCTATGTCCTGCAGTGGACGTCCATCGGCTGATATGATGATGATGATGATGAATATAAGAAATGCAAGCAAGCAGGTATGCCAGTAAGAATGTGCAGACTGCAGGTACCTGCCACCGTGTCATAACATGTTTATCTCGGTGTAGTAATAACTTAGCTATATAGTGTGAAACACAATACATACTTCGCTCAGTTTATTTATCTGCCTTCGCCCAAACGACATAACTCTATGAATGTGGGTCACTACATTGAACTGAATTTTACTAGATGTGTCGCTTTTTACAAACTCACATTAAACTTTTCCTCTCCTTTTATCAGTATTTTACTCTTCATAGATGCAACAAAAACCAAAAATTAGAAGGAGTATCCGCCATGGATCACCATATCGTCTGATAAAATACCTGAGTCTCCTACTTTTGTTTCAAATACACAAATTAATTACATTTACAGCCAAATTTGTTTGAATTTGTTAGAGGTAATCGTTCAAAAATTTGTAAAGTTTGATTACATATGTACAAACATTGTATACAGGCACTAAACTTTATGAGATTTTCTCTCCCTATGGAGAGAAGCAGCATTTTTCACCCAATACTCAGATCAAAACAACACTGCTTTCCGAGTATGAGAAATGAAAAAACTATTTTATATGTATGCAATAATATAGCACTTCCAGTAGGTAACTCTACGGCAACGTTGTATCCATTTAAGATTCCGTAGTGACCCCCTCCCCTAAAGCAAACCTCGCTCGCTTTTTTACTCTTTTTACTAGTTTTATGTGTTTATCTACTAGCCCCCGAGTCCCGCCCGGACACTAAACTAGTCTCCACGCTTTATGTACCCTACCCTTGCTCTTTGTCGGAAAATTGGGTTTTCTTGTGGTAAAATGTGGGTAGTTTATTGTAATCTAGTTACTAGACTTCTTTGTCCTTGAATCTTTTTATACGCGGAGCTTAATGGAGTAGGTATATGTTAGCAAGTTCTTTAAGTTGGAAATGTTCTGTTGAATTTTCCTATCTATTTTATTCAGTATTATTATTTCAAAAAATAAATGATTTTTTTTATAGATAGGGTCACAGATATATTTTTACCTGCCGGCTGCCACATTTAGTCTATTCACACACTATGCTTGTGTGCTTATGGTCTATAAATATACGCAAGACGTCATTGCGACGTGAAGTTAATCTATACTAATATTATAAAGCTGAAGAGTTTGTTTGTTTGTTTGATTGAACGCGCTAATCTCAGGAACTACTGGTCCGATTTGAAAAATTCTTTCAGTCTTAGATAGCCCATTTATAGAGGAAGGCTATAGACATAGATTAAAATAACTACTGCCCCATGAATACTTCATTTGATTAACGTCGAAGATAATATAAAAATATAACGTAATGTTTTTTACTGCTAAAGCTATTCAATAGTTACAATGCAAAAGGAAAATCAAGGAAAACTTACTGAACTGTCTTGTATTAAAATTGATTCAGAAGTTTTTACCTCTTAATAATAATGGTTTAGATAGATAAAGCAAATAATAATTAATCATTGCATAAAATTTTTGATGATATAAGCTTTTTTAGATTTGTGATTTTATTCTTCAGTAAATAAAACAATAGGTGAGATTCAATAAAGTTTATTTCTCTCTTACTATAATTATATGAACGACTTAAGACTAGTTCCGACTTATTATAATTTATTTTAATATATAAAATTATTATAATCGTATAAAAATAACTTATAAAATATAATCTAAATCAGTGGTGTGATATATCATCTTAAGCTATTTTCTATGCATAGATAATATATATTTTTTGCATGCAAAAAAAACTTTTTTATATATTTTCATATTTTTTTTATTTATTCAGGTAAATGAATGCGTTACATTTGTACACATTTCTTTGGCATGTGAATAAAAGTTACATACACAGAATTCTATTTTCAAAATATGTAAACAATATTATGATTATAAAAAAGGACGGAAAACGTACTTCATTCACTTATATAATAATTACATTACAATATTATGTATATAGACGGAGAAATTGGGAATATTATTGTACTTCTAATATAAATAATATTATCATAATAATATTAAATTCATATTAACTCATACGGCAGTTTTTTAGTAAAAATGAATTATCACCGAATCTTACACAACTTTATTTTTGTTTCCTTTTTTTATATTTTTTTCAATAAATTACTTAATTACAGGCAATAATTCGAAAGGCACCCAAATATACAACTAACAATGGCTTACAGAGCATATGAAACAGATGGCACGGTTCAAATTTCGTATTTTATATGTATATTACCAAAAAAATATGTATTTCGCAAAACTATAAAGTATATAAACACCTGGCTGGCCTACTTTTTTAAATTTCGTAACTCGGTGACGAAAGCGCCACCTATGCCATCAATAGTCCTCTTAGAAGGCCTTGCGCAAACGATTGCGCAGTCGATATAGTAAACAAACATGTATATAATATTAAGTATGTTATTATGTCTGTACGTACAATTTGGCCCATTTGTATTTATTTATTCAGCTTGAAATAAATTTATACAACTAGATGCATACATATTTCTTACAATACAAACTTATTTCTTGAATTAAGTTAATTAACTGAATTAATAACTTAATTCAGTTATTTATTAACTGAAATAAGTTATTAATTCAGTTAGTAAATTAACGGAATTTCTCAATAAATTAAATTGTACGAAGGTTTATTCGTAAATTGCTTTGAAGTCAAGAAATAAGTTTATTGAAGATACATAAACGAAAACCGAAAAGATAACAAAAAATTGCGATAAGACTAAAAGTATAAAATGTTATTAAAAAAAGAGTATTTTGAAACCAAATTGTAAAATGGACGAATAATATTTTTCTATAAACGTAACTTATGAAACCTTCGATCAATAATAAAGTTACAATGAGATTCATTGAATTATAACATTTATTGAATTGGAGATACAATTGAAAAAATCAAACAGAGCCACGGTTCACGCATGGGTCAAATTGGTTGAGTGAAATCGAATTAGAGGCTTATATCTAATCGAGTCGAGGTCAAATTTTTCTCATAGTACTCAAGTACCTACTACAACCTTAAGGTTGTACGTAACCATTCAACCTTACGCAATGATCCTCAACGATACAACAAAACATGTGGTGGGGTAAAGGGGCAAGGGGGGACTATTCGAGGTCATGAGACATTCTACAATTGAGTTACAAGTGAGTCAGTCAGTCCAGGTAATGATTCACGGCCCGAGGAGGAAATTAATGATTAAGATGAGACTGTTAACTGAATAGATCTTTGACCCGGGTGTGGCGGTGAGATAGCTGCCGTTTACATCTACATCTGTCAAAATGTCAACTGTCAATAATTAACTGTCAAACGTGCAACTTGTATGGTCAAAAAAGTTGATTGTCACAATATTTTAAAGTTATAATATAAACTATACAAATACTGAATTTCGATTGTAATTCAACGCTTTGATTAAAAATCTAAATTATAAAAAACTTAAACGTAAAATTGTAAATAAATTTGAGAATATACCACCTAGATAAAATAAGCAGCAAAATATACATGCACAATATAAAATATTTAAAAAAAAAATAAAAAAATGTATTACTAAAAATGACACGATTGGATTGGTAACTGTGATGAATTAAAAACGGAATTAATTAGGGAATGTCAGAAACTAGAGTCATAAGAATAAAATATACCGAGTTTCCTTTAAATAAGGAAATGGAATTTATTCTCAAAAGACAAGTAAAGCCGTGATAGAGTATATAACTTTCTGAGGAAAATGAAAATTGTTCAGGCTTCGACTTCGTGTCGTGGCGGGAAAATCGCTGTAACCTACATTAAAGCAATATAACTCTTATTGCGTTTAACTTAAAATCGATTTTTGTATGCGCACGCGTAGGCCTAGTGACGTGCTGACATCGGTGGTAAAATTTGGCTAAAGGTAACAAAATAAAGCACCCAACTGTACAAGTCGACTCAAAAGAAAAATAAAAACAAGTGCTCCCATTATAGAAAAGTAAAATTAATAGATAATGAAAAGAAAAAAAAAATTACTTGAGCTGTTGTTATTGTTGTTTAGCAACTATTAATTGTTGCGTGTTTAATTATTAATAATGCTATGTGAACCGGCGCTTGTTGTCCGCCATATTGAATTATTGATGACGTCACTTAATTACATCTATTAAGTATTTATTTATTAGATTCCATACATAGCGGAAAACAAGTTCATAACTACACTTCAGTTAATATGTTGTAACTTTAAAGAACATACCGAATAAGTTAGAAAAAAAAATGGGAGAGTTCGCACGCCTGTCCACCACAATACATTCAATGAGATTCAAACCATTCAACCGTTGAGTCGACCTTACAATCGATTGTTCAATAGAATCACACTAAACTATTGCGAAACACCATACAATATGCATCCAAACATGATCTAAACAACCGATTTGTTACCTTTAACTTAAAATTAGCACTCGGTTTCACCCTCTTTTCTCTCTGTGATGTAATGTTCCACTTCCCTCAACGATTTGAACAGCTTCCAGGAGAGTATAAGACCAGTTATCTCGACCAGTGATATCAGCAGCGAAGCCCCGGCAACCGACGAACTAATAATCTTGGTGTAAACAGACGCAACTTTAGCACATCCCAGTCTTTCGTTAGCTTCCTTGTCAGTGAACTCACAGGTAGCTCTATAGTAGCTGTCCAGACAACACGTCAGAGGTAGATCGTTCCTCCAGCTTCTGTAATCTCTAGCGTCATTCGCACCGCAGCATCTTAACTTCCTCTCAATTTTGCCGAAAGCTTTGAACACGTCAGGGTTGGATTGGGAATTGTAGTATCCATCGTAAACTGTGTCCTTGATGAACCTGTCAGTGTCCTCTCCGTCGACGAACACGAAAATCAATGTGGCGGAGATCAGTTGCCCCAAAATAATAAGCAGCAAGAAGAAACCGTACACTCCCAGAAGGCCTCTGCTCTCTTTGTTGGCACCGCACCATCCGCAGAAGGCCACCATCATCACGAACAGTCCGAGTAGTATGAAGAACCATGGCGCGACTTGGGGCCAGTAGACTCTGTAGTCCAGTAAATAGTGGTTGCTATTCCTCAACGCGACGAATTCGGAAAGCTGCACGAAAAACCAGATACCGGTTGCAGCTGTCACTAAGCCGAACACCGCGTATATCACGTTCACAACATACAACACACCCTTGATGAGCTCTTCTTTCGCCATGTTTAATTTCGCGCGTAATCACGTATCGACCGGCGGCAATGATCGTTGGCGATAGAGTGAGAAACGTCGCCTGCGCGCGAGAAGTTTTATAAACTCGCGATACTCGTTCGGACCTCTACGTCGGGTCGTTTACACTATACGATACGATTACCTATTTGCATAGTGAGAGGCGATGACTAAGATTTCTTGACTGTAATTATTTGACTTACATTACATTACTCATAACGGAAATTCTTATGTGACAGATTTTTCATTACACAAATATTATTAAGATTTGTCATCTATATTAATAAAGATAAAGCATGTTACTACATTGTAAACTTAATTATTCTTAGGGACACACATCATATTTTGTGCATTATGAGTAAGTCTGATCCTACTTATTTAAAACAGAATTTTACATATCTACTAACTAATTGATCACGGAAAATTTTAGGACGGATTTTTTACAAACTTACAATAAATCAAAATATAAGCAAGATACAATTTTCACTAATTAAAACACATTACACTCAATTTACTAAAATATACATTTAATATAGATAAATATTCAAAATAAAGATAAACACGAGAACGCTATGTTTGGATATACATAAATTCAGTCAGTATTTCTATAAATAAGACAATCATTCACGAAATCCACAGAAAAAATGTTACCTACAAATAGTATTTGTATCGTGTCGTCACCGTCACGTCAACAATCAACTCAGTCGTGTCGTACCTGTCACACAAGCGCAAAACTTCGCCTACGTGATTTAACTAACATACAACCAAGCCAGTTGTTTGACATACTTCGTCTATGCTGATGCCATCGCCTCGAAGGTGATATTACGTAAAAAACACCGAACATGCATTCTTGGGCACCTATCCACTTTTGCTTTTTGCGACCTTGGAGACCGATCACTTTCCTCGATGGCTTATAGATATAATCAAAATGCGTAGTTTTACTACGAGCTTAAATCGTTAGTAGGTCAAGACAGGTTTTGCGTTTGCTTATAACGTGCCTTATAGTAGCGGACTCCAAGTTTTAAATCATATTAACCACATTCCATCTTTATTATCTACCTACACTCATTGAAGATATATTTATAATAACAATGCAAAAATACCTGTATTAAAATTTGAGACATATAATAAGCAAATATATAAAAATTTTGAAAAAATTGTATAGGTGATCTCGAATGTAAATCAAAATCTATTTATACCTAACCTTAATTACCTCAACACTTCAGAATTGGTGAATCAAATCACAACAGATAGAAGAAGCCCACAAATATTAACACAGGTTGATAATGGCTAACTAATTAAAGGTGTAATTATAACCCAATTACATACGTTATGATAATGATAATGACTGATACTAGATCAAATTTGAAATTAAAGATTGTTCAAATTTCCACAATTGTGTATTTTTAACTATAAGTATTATGTTTTCAAGTCAAATCGGAACTAAATAAACAGATAAAAAAAACAAATATAACAATCTTCAATTTTTTATTTTTATCTAAATTTAATTGAATAAAGTAAAAAATTTAAATAAAACGAACATTTAATTTAAAGCTTTGTTACCTTTCCCAAAATCATTATTATTTTGCATCGGTACAGACATTAAAATAATATAAATATATCATAATATAACAAATAAAGAATGTGCTGCAAATTTTCATTTAAACTATGAAACGAACATCAAGAATAATTTACTGAAGTAAAATGCAATTTGAAACAAAAAAGGAATTTCCAACACGTTTTCATCGTGTGGCACGTATTGCAAGTAATATAAAGACTACAAATATTATTGCTAGAAAGAAAAATATAGCTTCATTGTCTTATAACTTGACTAAACTTAGTCGCAACATCTTTCACAACAAAAATATTCTCCATACATTACTAGAAACAACAAAAATATTCCCAAATTTCAATTAAATAAATAATAATAATAATATGCTCCCGACCGACTTTTTTTTTTTCGGTCACGGCGGCTAATCTCATGGTGAGATTAGCCATGTACGCAGGAGATATTATAGTGCACAAGTGTATGCGCAAGCACAGGTGCACTCTCTCTTCCCTCACTCTCGAAATCCGATGGGACGGCAGACCGACACGACCGGTGAGAGATCAGGCGCAGGACCGACGGCTTTACGTGCTCTCCGAGGCACGGGGGTGTACTAACACCGCCAACTTCCCAACTCCAGGCTGCTATTAAGATTTTCCGGATGTTTTTGTTGGCCTGACCCGGGATTCGAACCCTGGACCTCATTGTCCGTAGCTGAACTAGCTAACCACGGGACCAATGAGGCAGTTCAATTAAATATACATATACAAACACACATCACATTTAAAAATATACTAAAATAATTTATCATACAACAGTCTATACATTTACAAACTACATGTCTTAATTCTAAAATAATTCAATTTCTTACACAATTGAAATTGACGTTTTAATTATTTCAATCTAAATTAAACTTTAATATTAGAAATGATTTTGAATACAACTCTCAGTACGACTTCAAATACATATCAAAATGAAAATTCTTATATTAGAAGATTGCCAAGACTATTTTAGCCTCCTTCAGTTCAAATATTGGAAATTAATAAAGCCTTATCGAAGGAATATGGTCGACAATAATATTTTATGGTGCAAAACTATTATTAACTTTTCAAATATCAGCCTAGAAGAGGGCTTTTTATTACAACCAACTTATTTATTTCATTCTTTTTCTTTTTTTCATGTTATTTTCTTTTATAGGCTTGATTACAGTCATTCGAAGATTATATGTAGTTTTGACGTCAAATGTTGTAGCAGAATTTGTCAATTTTGGTGCAACAAATCTCTTTTGAAGTATAGTAGTGAATGTTTATTACAAAACATAAAGTATAATATAGTCGTCAAAATTTAAACCGCGTGGCCTACTTCTGATATATGTACATACTCGTAGCAAATACGTTTGGTCACGGTATTTCACGGTGGTTAACGATTACTTATCAAACCGTATTGAGAACATTTTTGTTTATCCTGTAGCTAAATATATTTACTAAAAAATATCTAGATTTATAAGTTTTAGACTGTATTCATGGATTTTGCAACAGACAATTTAAATTCAAGTTTCATACCATTAAAAAATTATTATTGAAAAGTAGGTGAGGTCTAGTGAATACTAAAATATTTAATTTTTAAATCTCAAAGATATGGGAGTAGATTTAAATCTCTGACATAAAAAACGTGACTGCCTGTTGCTTGATTCTCAGGCTTTTCAATTGGTTGAATAAATATAAATGTATTAGTTATGTTCAAATAACATGGCAAATGTCTTCTACTATATAAAAATAAGTCGGGTTTTCCTTCCTGACGCTATAACTCCAGAACTCACGAACTGATTTCCACGGTTTTGCATTTGCTGGAAAGGTCTCGGGCTCCGTGAGGTTTATAGCAAAGAAAATTCAGGAAAAATTTCAACGTAGGATAGAGGTAGTTGAAAGTTTACATCGAGTTTTACGCGGACGAAGTCGCGGGCGTCCGCTAGTTATTTTATAAATAAAAGTTTTTCATATTTTATAAACAAATGTAGCAACATCAGCCTGACTAAGTTACATATATTGACGTTATAATTAAAAATTTACTACAAAGTACACATATATTATATATTAAGTGTATATATATATATATATATATACATACATACTTATAGTAGGTGTAGTTGTAAACAGGAAAAACAAAAATAATTATATCCATTGTTATACAGTGCAACCTTAATATAACGTACCTCAATATAACGACTTCCTCGATTTAACAAATTTTTCGTAATCCCCTTGAATTGTCCATAAGAGTCAATATAAAATATACCTTTACATTGCGAACATTCTTTGCGTACAACCTCTTTATAACGAATTTTCAACTATCAAGAAAAAGTATTCATACCTCTAATTAACGAATTTTGCCAACCCAAAACCTTTATAAAAAAGTTTCTACCAATAATATAACTCTTAATCTTATAATGTGATTCATGTCTCGACATGTTTCGAAACGCTTTTGTTTGTAAAGTAATCAGTGTTGTTTTGATGGAAAGTAATGTAAACACCTCTGCTCGTCACTATTGTTGAAGATTTAAGTTAAAATGGCTCAGAAACGTAAAAGGCGTTCCTTATCGGTCGCAGAAAAGCGAAACATCATTAATTATGTTGACCAAAATCCCATGACGAAAAAATTAGACATAGCTAATAAGTTCGGGATTCCTGCAAGTACATTGGCTACAGTTTTAAAATTTAAAGATAAGTTTTCTGAAGAAAGTGGTTTCAATGTAAACAGTAAAAGATTAAAATCATGTGAGTACAAAGACGTAGAGGAATGTGTGTTAAAGTGGTTAAAACAGTGCCGAGACAAAAAAATCCCAATCGGAGGCCCTATTCTTCAGGAAACGGCTCAGCGGTTTGCAGTAGAATTGGGACATGAAGGGTTTCGTGCTAGCAACGGGTGGCTACAAAATTTCAAAAAACGAAACGAGGTTGTTTTTCGAAAAATATGCGGTGAAAGTGGTAGTGTTAATGAACAAGTATGTGATGATTGGAAAGACAAACTGGCAGAGCTGACCACCGGATACGATCCCGAAGACATCTTTAACGCCGATGAAACTGGACTATTCTATAAATGTTTACCTGACAAAACCTTATCATTCAAAAGCGATAAATGTAATGGTGGGAAAAACAGTAAACTTCGCTTAACAGTACTGCTGGGAACAAATTGTACTGGGACTTACAAACTAAAGCCACTCATCATCGGAAAATATCAAAAACCGCGATGTTTTAAGAATGTCAATAATCTGCCAACAGATTACACGTCCAACCATAAGGCTTGGATGACCAGTGATGCTTTTTGCAATTGGCTTAAAAGTCTGGATAAAGAGATGAAGAAAAAAAACAAGAAAATTCTAATGTTCATCGATAATTGTACTGCACACGGAGAAATTCCTAACCTGAAAAATATAAAAATAAAGTACTTACCTCCAAATACTACTTCAAAACTACAACCACTGGATCAGGGCATCATCCAAAGCTTCAAAATGCATTATAGGAAGGAAGTTGTCAGACGATTTCTTGCTGATGTTGAACGTCAAACACCAACTACAATTGACGTTTTACAAGCCATGTGGATGATCGCCAAAGCTTGGAATTTAGTCACTGAAAAGACCATTGCAAACTGCTTCAAGAAAAGTGGGTTTAAAGTAACATGCGAAGATGAGGAGGACGATTTACCAGTCGCAGAACTTGCTAGGACCTGGCAAAGAGTTCAAGAAGAATTACACCTTCAAGAGAGTGACTTCGAAGACTTCGTTACCTTTGATAATGATTTAGCAATCTGTGGAGAACTAACTGATGCTGACATCGTCACATCTGTGTTGCCAGTTACTGATGCAGAAGCGGATGAAGACGAGGAAGAAGAGGGTGAAATTGATGAGCATAACTTCACAATAAAAGATGCTTATAATGCTTTGAATACAATAAAATCTGTATTTCTCAAAAAGGGAGGTTTGAGTGACGATGTAGTGAAATCCATCACGAAATTAGATTGCGCTTTGGATGTCATAACTCATACCGGTGGTAAACAGACAACTATCAATGACTTTTTTTCTAATAAATGAAAAAAATTGAGATTAAGCTACTATGTATAACCACTTGTTAATTCTTTTTGATTATTAATGTAAGAAAAAAAAATTATTATTGTTTTTAAATACATAGCAAATACATTATAGTAATTTGATAAAAATGTGTTATCATTTATTAGTAGAAGTTGTTCGCTATAACAAGATAAGTACGTAATATTGAGGTGAATAAAACTATTCTTTTACCTCTTTATAACGAATTTTAGACCAATCTAACCTCAACATAACAAACCTCAGTTCAACGAATTACTTGATATTACGAATATTTTCTTGTTCCCCTCCGATTTGTTATATCGAGGTTGCACTGTATTTTTGATATATCGTCGTTATATAGAAGATATTATATTCTTTGCATTGTGTTTTATATTGTCTTACTCGGAAAAGCATTCAATACTGCTACTCGAAACGACTCAAGACATGAAAATTGCATTAATTGCTCCAACGTGTTCCATTGTATCGCTTGTGAACAAAAAAACGCTTTCTGACTCAGAAAGCATTATATTTTGTAACACAGTTAAGTTAAATTGGCGTATTATTTATAATGCCATTGACTTTTAAGTCTTTGTTCTTAAAATTATTAAAAAAAAATCAAAACAAATATGAAAATTAATTATTTCACCCTTTTGAGCTAGTTTGGTTGCATTTACATAATGGTAAATCTGAATTTGACCCACGACCGCGACCTTATCTAAATAAAGTGTAGATGTGACCTAAGACCTAAATGTGACGTAAGCCTTATTAGGCCACATTTAAGCGCTTTATCTAGGCACTTGCCTAGATGTCATACACCACCTAAGTATCTAAGTTTGCTTTAAGTCTAGGTTGTAAGAATCAGGAAACACAGATTTTGAGAGATATTCCCTAGTTTTAAAGCAAACGTTCTAGAAAAATCAATGAGATATGGATGAAAAGTCACCCAGTGTCTTGTAGTGTGATGGTTAAAAATCTTCTAAAGAATTTATATAACTCGAGACTGATATGTAATCTGTACACATTTGCAACTCGCTTATTTGCAGTGTTAGCGACTTCGTAAAATGTTTCAAGCAAGCTTACATAGTTTGTTCGAAACATTTTCGCGACGTGTTTACTTTGAGACATTACGCAGTTACAAGTTTTCTTCGTAAAAGAAAAATAGAACTTCGCGTTTCTGTTGTCTCAATATTTAGATTAGATTAAACTACCTTCAAAAACTTTCACAAAGTCGTTAGTTTCGAATTACACAAAGGATATCCAAAAAATCTTTTGAAGAGCAAATTATTTTTAACTCACCACCTTATAATTTTTTGATTTTTTGTCATTATAATAGTCTTTGAAATTAAGCTATTTTATTTGAAGTTTGAACTTTAAAAGTAAATTAGCTTTTGTTTTATATTCACCAAACCTCTATTTTTACGAAAATTAAATTAAGAAATGTAAATTAAACTTCAAATTCAGTTCCACTACAAATGGGACTACAAATCTACTTTTAGAATATAGTATTTTAACCTTAGGATAAGATCTTTGTTCTTACTAGTCTAGTATCTAATTCTATTGATGACGTCATTAATTTTATAAAATAATACTAAAATGTCTAAAAACAAAGTTAACTCCTTTGTTACCTCAAACCTTTGTAGTCAAACTTTTCGGTTACTTATAAAAGTAGTTGTTAACCTTTTCTAAGTATGCCACGGCAGCACAGCGTACTTATATAATAACAAAAGTTTCATCACATGCGTCACTCAAGCTAAAGTTATTAATAAATAAGTAGCACAAAGAAATACTTAAGTTAAGCGAGTTAATAGTTATAAGTAGTTTCCCATACGGTTTTCACATTAATCTAATTAATTCGATCAACTCTTAGCATTGCTGATTCAATAATAAGGTACTTAAGGGTCATTAGAAAATGGAAAAATTTGCAAATATCTACTAAACCAGCCAATACATTTTCTAAACACGCCCTAAGTTACAAAATCAATAAAATCATTTTAATTAATTTTACAACGGTAAAAAATGTTGATTGGCTTTTATATACATAATAAGATTTCAAATTTTCAGAATATATAATATATATTCCAATTCCAAACACAAATATAAATAGGGTACCCGTTCTTAAAATCTATAGGGTGGGCAATAGTCTAAAAGGCGGGATTCGAACCCGAAACCTCTTGATATTGTCCGGTTTATAGCCGTAGAGCTATTGTAGATTTATTACCCCAAAACACCTAAATATGAATGATATATTTAAAGTACTATAATGAAAAGGAAACCGTGGACTTTGATGCTAAGATGTAAACGGATGTAACATTAATTGAAAGAAAACTACTACGTAATAGGTATACACCTACGTGACGAATCACGAGGCGAATTAACTATACGTCTCAGTCGTTAGAGAAGGATAGAGCTATCGACATCATCGCTCTCTTTCCCTCTGCATAAATTACTTGCTTCCCCCTTGGGCAGCTGACAAAAGATTTCACAAGTGAGTGCATTTTCACATGAAATTTAAGTTTTACTTCGAAACACAAAAATATTAAATTTTCATTTGGTCTATAATTTGATTTTCGAATTGAAATTGAAAAATATAATTTACATTTAGTTCTTCATAACTTAATTTTAATTTATTTATTTCAACAAAATTAATGGCATTAAAATTAAGTTAATTCAAACGTGAAATTGTATTTCGAAATACAATGCAAATTAAAAAAAATGCAACCTCACCTTACATCAACCTTGCTTCATGAACACACACAAAAAAAAAACACTTACTCAAAGAAAAAGTGTCCTCAAAATTACAATAGAACCTTTTTGCTCTCCGACTCGTGCGTGGGCGGCGGCCTATTTCTGAGCTCCTTTAGCTGTTTGTACAAGACTACGGCGAAGACAACGGCTATGATACCAATGAGTGCTGTGAAGATTGCAGCAGCGGAGAGAACCTTGATAGCAATTCTGGCATACTGCGCGGCAACCGTAGAACAGCCGTGTCTCTCATTCGCCAACTTGTTGGTAAACGCGCAGTCGATGGCATAAGGCTCCAACCACCCATGGTAATACACATCGCAGCACGACATGGGAAAATCAGCCTTCCAGTTTTTGTAGTCCCTCGGACTGTCTGCCCCACAGCAATGCAGCTTCCTTTCAATAACACCAAAAGCATCAGCCACTTCATTATCGTTTTTCGATTGGAAATACACATCCCATACCGTGTCTTTCACGAAATCGTCGGTAGATTTGTTGTCAGCGAACACTAGCGCGATCACTGAAGCGGCAACAAGTAGGACGATCACAATAGTCATGGCCGTTACATACATTGTCAACAGACCTTTGCTCTTCTTCTTTGCGCTGGTAAAACCGCACACCGACACACCGATGATCAGCACAGCCACTATGAAGAAGATCCACGGTATCGCTTGCGGCCAATACACGGTGTAGTCCAACAAATAGTGGTTGCTATTCCTCAATCTCGTGAACTCGTGAACTTGGCAAAAGAACCATATCGAAGCAGCGGCGATCGCGAGCCCGAATATAGTGAATATTGAGTTCAATATATACAGCACTGTTCTAGACACGTTAATTGACGTCATGTTGAGTTTTTTTTTGAAGGTTAATTCGAAATACAGCCGCGCGCGCGTCTCGTGCGACGGTATACAATTGAATGGCGTTGGCCCAACGTGTCGTGTTTATAAAACCTAACTATTATAGCTTCCTAGCTCGCCGATGATTCACAAGGATCAATGGAATAGTTGAGATGACGCCTGGATGTTGTTGTTGTTTGTCGTTGTGGTCACTGTTGATTACTCCGGATGGTCGGTGTCAAATCTTGGAAATTGAATCTATATCATAGTACAACAATGTAATTATGATTTCCGTAATTTTTCAATTTGCATTACAATATACAATTCCCACGATATTTAATGAGTTTATTAATAGACAACTTAAGTTACTAAAAAATAATGAGTTTTGTGTTAGGTACATATAATTTAAATGTAAAATTAGTAAAAAAGATGTATTTTTGTAATACATTCCGCATTTTGGTTAAAAACACTGCACTTATTGTTAGTTAATTCCATACTAAAATAATTAAATTAAGTACATATTTACAAGATTATTTTATTAATACAATATTAATTAAGATTTTATATATACTCTTAAAATCGTAAGTTTAAATTTACGTTTAGGATTTACACTTATCATAAAGGTATTAAGTATTATAATTGAGAAAAGTTATGTAATCTTGTATTAATTAATTTTGTTTTTATACGAATAATAGTTACTTTTAAAAATATTGTTTTAGGAATGAATAGAATAAAATCAATAGTAGATGCTTAGCCATGACTTAACACAGGTTTTATACTATTTTATATTATTTTATTAACACATTTTGAAAAAACTTATAAAGAATGGCTTGCAAATAATGGTAAAGTTTCTGTATTTATTTCATACAGTATGAGATAGGTTAAAGGTATTTCATGTTTTCAATTTCTAAATTGTTTGATCAGTTATAGTGCTTTCTTGCATTTTCAACCTTTCTAACAAAGATAAATTGTAAAGCATCAGGTCTCCATATAGGAGAGGGAACTTTGAGCTTAGACAAACGCACTTTTAATACCGGTTAGCTTAGAATAGGTTAGGGTTCTGTTCTGTGACTGTATTCTTTATCATCTGATAGTCATTAGACGTTCAGCAGGCTAATTCCCTATCTTTGACATATTATACGAAATTGGGTTTCTATGTAACAAATGTTAATTAACCAAGGTCGACGGCTTAAAGTGTTCTCTCTCACAAAGGGTTTTTTTTTTATTCTTTACAAGTTAACCCTTGACTACAATATCACTTAAGAAAATATCAATCTGCCCAGCCGGGGATCGAACCCAGGACCTCCGTTTTGTAAATCCACCGCGCATACCACTGCGCCACGGAGGCCGTCAAAACAAAACAAAACAACAACAAAATAAAAATTTCTTGGTACAATTTAAAAACTTTCTTAAAGTAAAAATGTCCTTATTTACCTATCAATTCACCGACAATCGTGCACTTCAAATTTTAAAACAGCAAAGCTCTTGCCGGATAAAAACATAAATTAAACCAAAATTCGTTTATTTCAAATAGGCTTAAGTTTGACTATTTTTAAAGACTTTACCTGTAGTTCCGAAGGCAGAAACAATTAACCGAAATCAGAGCGAAGTTATGAGAACAGGCTAGTCATGATTTATGGTACAAAGGCAGCAGGAAGGACTTGCTTCATGCAGCAGGTATGTACTGATGCACGTATAAGGGACAACTCTTTATATAGCCATCGAGGTCGGCTGCCGTCTGCCTCGCAAGTGACTTAGTAGCACTTTCATTTCTATTACTTCGATAACTAACGATATTCTTATTTCTATAATCTACATGGTGGGAGATAAGATGATGATAAACGTGCAAATAATTGAGCGTCGCGGGGACATATTGGTTTTGGTAGTTTTTTTTTAATTATATTTGTCATAACTATTAAATATGGCCAATATTCCTATTCCCCTCCAACTAGTCGGGGAAGGCGGGGAACGAACCACCACCCCTCGGTGATGAGTCCGACCGCTCTTACCGTTGAGCTATTGAGGCTCTATTCGCTATTGATTAGTTGATAACACACACATGAGCCCACTGAATCAACCAACGAAGTACTTTTAAATAAGTATTATTTAGTACTTAAATAAGTACTATTTAGTACTGAAATAAGTACTATTTAGTACTTAAATAAATACTATTTAGTACGTAAATAAGTATCACGTGTCAATCAGAAATTAAATATCACGTGTCAAGGTGAAGGAAAACATCGTGAGGAAACCTGCATACCAGAGAATTATCTTAATTCTCTGCGTGTGTGAAGTCTGCCAATCCGCATTGGGTCAGCGTGGTGGACTATTGACCTAACCCCTCTCATTCTGAGAGGAGACTCGGATATAGGTTGATAAAGATGATGATGATACTTAAATAAGTACTATTTAGTACTTAAATAAGTACTATTTAGTACTTAAATAAGTACTATTTAGTACTTAAATAAATACTATTTAGTACTTAAATAAGTACTATTCAATACTTAAATAAGTACAATTTAGTACATATAGCAATAATTCCGTTCGGAACACCTCACCCACACGGAAGAGCGCACTTCAACAATAGGAGGCTGGCGGAGTGACGTCACTCGCAGGATTAGCAATGTCAAGGTCGATGATTCGCTGTTCTCAATACGACAGATGTCTCACGTGTCATTATAGCATTACTTGTCCTTAATTTGTGTGACTCATCAAAACGGGCACGTCAATTTGATATCGTCCTTTGAATAAGCAATTAGGTGACATCTTAGTACTTACCTATATATATATAACTAAATCCATGGTGTACGCTATGGTGAATTTACGTTTTATTTTATCTGCGTATTGATGGCACAAGTTAAAACGCGGTTAAGTGTTATACCTACTTGTATAATGATTGAAAAATTAATGAGATATTATTTTTCAATATTTTTGGTAAGCCCTCAAGTAAAGCGATTTATATTTACCTATTTTTGGTTACGCTTTTCCTGAAAAACAAGAAAAGGCTTTTTATTTTTATTTTAAAACGCAATCCTCGCTTGATCTTGATGGTTTTCGCAATTATTAAATGACCAAATCAATTTAGGATATATTCTTTCCAAAAATATACCTACCTAACGGATTATTTCGTACCATTTCCTGGTTAACGGAAATTACATTACATGCAGATGGTTTGCCTGTTAACAACCAATAGGTGCGTGCCTTTCTACACTACACTACAGGCCTATAACTTCACCATGCATCGTATAAAACGCTAGGAACACCTAATAAACCCACCCTACGATGACCTATACAAAAAATTTTTGAATTCCTGAAGAATTTGTTTTAAATTTATGCCTTTATATCGTCATCAACCCATATTCGGCTCACTGCTGAGCTCGAGTCTCCTCAGTCAGAATGAGAGGGCTTAGGCCAATAGTCCACCACGCTGACCCAATGCGGATTGGCAGACTATACACACGCATAGAATTAAGAAATTTTCTGATATGCAGGTTTCCTCACGATGTGGATATGACCTCTGCCTCCGATTCCGGAGGGTGTGGGTTCGAATCCGGTCCGGGGCATGCACCTCCAACTTTTCAGTTGTGTGCAATTTAAGAAATTAAATATCACGTGTCTCAATCGGTGAAGGAAAACATCGTGAGGAAACCTGCATACCAGAGAGTTATCTTCATTCTCTGCGTGTGTGAAGTCTGCCAATCCGCATTGGGCCAGCGTGGTGGACTAATTGGCCTAACCCCTCTCATTCTGAGAGGAGACTCAAGCTCGGCAGTGAGCCGAATATGGGTTGATGACGACCTATTATATTATGCCTTTATATAGATATATTTAATTGAAAATTAATAATTAATTTTATCCACGTGTACAAACCACTAGCCTACTAGACCTCCACACTTTGTATTTGCGATGATTTAAGGTACATCAATGTATTACTAATATAAATACAAAGTAACAACTAAAATGCCTACTTGTTTGAAAAATAAATTTTCCTTCCCGTTACACCTTTGTATTTTATAAGCTAAGAAATACCGAGAACAACACATTATGATGAAAATTTTCATGAATGCTTATACTACGAATATCACGTATTTTGTTTTTTAAATAAACAAGTTATTTATTTGCAAAACATTTCGTGCAATATTATTATTATTTACAACAAGAAAATTATAGTTCTGCGATAATAGATTTTATATATATAGATAATAAATTTTAGAACAAATAAAAAAAAAATAAAGATTTATCAAAAATGGACTACTTATGTAATCCATCACACTTTGCGGACCTCCTGTGACAAAAGGTATTGGTGACTGGTGCTTATGCGACTCTGAAAGTGTCTCTCAAACGTACAGAAAATAATGAGATATTTTTAGTAAAAATATTTAGCCTACAAGCCGACGGTTTCACCGGCGTAGTTCCCGTTCCCGTGGTATTTTAAAAATTCTCCCTCATAAATAACGTGAATTTCTAGCAGCAAAAGAATTTTCAAATCAGTTAAGTAGATCCAAACATTACCCCCTACAACACCACGAAACTTTATCTCTTTTTAATATTAGTTGGTAAAGACAAAGGCATGCACAACGTTGTTAACTAGGGTATGCACTAAAGGTACAGATTGTACAAAATGAAAAATTCCTCCTCCAATACAGATATGTAATGAATCCTCAGGGTATGCACTGTGTTTATGCATGTATGAAGTGCACGCCACTGCACCGTATAGAAAAAAGAAAAGTTCAGTAGGTTATAATCCGATCCAGGATTCGAACCCAGAATCTCATGATTCAAAGCAACAGGCTAACCACTGGACCAACTAGGCATTCTAGATATACTGAAATTAAGAAGCGTTAACTGTATTTTTTTTAATTTCAGTTTATATAAATTGATGCACTATGTCATTCTTTAAGTAACTAATAAAAAAATTCAATTATTGGTATTTATTCAAACCATAAAATCCAATGATTAAATTTTCCGTCTCGTTCCTTCCGTCATTAAAAAAAAGAGATAAAATCTCAAACACGCCCGCTTCACCGCTTCCTGTAACCATGCATCACCACACCTACTACTTTGTTTACTAAATTACTACAAAAGCCGAACTTGCTACTATAAAATTATTCCTACAAGTTCCTACATCCATTCATACAACTCCACTGAAACTAGTACAAACAAATATGAACTGTATTTCAACATACACAGAGTATAAATTACCAAAAATATTTTATACTAATACTTTTAAAACGGTTCACTCAAAAACAAATTCTATGCTAAAACAATAAAGTCTAAATTACCATACATAATTATTTAAAATATGGACTACAATAAAATTCTGAACATTCTGTTTTTAAAACAATCCTGAAAACAGAGAAAATTTAAATGTATTGTGAGGAATATAGAGTCTACTTTACAATATCTAACTAATTGTACACTAAATCTAGAAATGAAACAAACAGAATTGTACTCTATGCGATAACGACAGAGTCTAATTTGAACTTAAACTTAAATGTTGTTGGTACTCTAAAATGACGTGTTTATATAATTTTGTATGTTCCTATAAGCTTGTATGAGTCATATATTTCATGGTAAAGGATCAATTTTACGAGGAACGGGTAAAGGTCGTAATTAATTAAACGCCATTGAATCACACAACCTAGAGATAGGGTGACGTAACACTTCGTGACTAAATTGGATTCGAACCTGGGACCCATGTAATAAGCAACAGACTATTTTAAAAAGTATCGCATACTAAATCGAAGTCCTCCACTGCGTCCGTCTGCCTGTTTTTTTACGATAAACTCAAAAAAATCTATATTAACATTATAAAGCTGAAGAGTTAGTTTGTTTGTTTGCTTGAACGCGATAATCTCAGGAACTACTAGTCCGATTTGAAAAATTCTTTCAGTGTTAGATAGCCCATTTATCAAGGAAGGCTATAGGCTATATTTTATCCTTATATTTTTACGAGAACGGGAACCACGCGAGTGAAACCGCGCGGCGTCTTTTAGTACTAAACATATTTGTAGGGAGTGTTTTATAAGGAAGGCTAATATCGTCATCAACCCATATTCGGCTCACTGCTGAGCTCGAGCTCGTTAGGCCAATAGTCCACCACGCTGGCCCAATGCGGATTGGCAGATTTAACACACGCAGAGAATTAAGATAATTCTTTGGTATGCAGGTTTCCTCACGACGTTTTCCTTCACCGATTGAGACACGTGATATTTAATTTCTTAAAATGCACCTAACTGAAAAGTTGGAGGTGCATGCCCCGGACCGGATTCGAACCCACACCCTCCGGAAACGGAGGCAGAGGTCATATCCACTGGGCTATCACAGCTCCCTAATCTAAGCTAAATTAAATCAGTTGCAATTATAATTATTATTAAAATTGAAAAAAAAAAAACTAACTGAACCATTCTTTTACTTTGCCAACATGGAACACACCTCAAATAATTAATAGTTATAAATATAGGGTATTTCAACTAATAGGTATAGGTATTTCCGTAAATAGAAATTTGTAAAAAAAGGCAAATTTCACGTCCACACACAAATAATTGAATCAAACATTGAGTAAGTAGTTAACAAGTCGTCAAATAATTCGTCAGCGATGATATCGTTGCATACTTTACTAAAGATTAGCATATTTGGTAGATGTTATGAGAAAACAGGTTACTGACTTGTATACGTATCTACGTAACTTACGAGTATACATATATATCTATATATATATATGATCTTGAGTGCAATGGACATCCACTCAAGATCATATATATCTAGTTCCGGTTAGTGAATAATAAAAAAAATAATGCTAACACACCAAATTGAGTATACATATATATATATATATATATATATATATATATATATATATGTATACTCGTATAATAGTATATTTGGTGTGTTAGCATTAATTTTTTTATTATTCACTAACCGGAACTAGATATATATGATCTTGAGTGGATGTCCATTGCACTCAAAATCATATAGCTACTATCGGCTATCTGGGTGGTGGAAGACTTCGGCCGTGGCTAGTTATCACCCTACCGACAAAGACGTATCGTCGCGCGATTTTGCGTTCCGGTACGATGTCGTATAGAAACCGAAAGGAGTGTGGATTTCATCCTACTCCTAACAAGTTAGCCCGCATCCATCTTAGATTGCTTCGTCACTTACCATCAGGTGAGATTGTAGTCAAGGGCTAACATGTAAAGAATAAAAAAAAAAATACGTGCGTAGTAGCTATAGTAGAATAGTATAGTTGAGGTGTTAGCATTGACTTTTTTTTTAGTATCCACTAACCGGAACTATATGGATTATGGGTAAATGATCTTGGATAGTGGATGTCCATCCACTCAAGATCATATAGCTAATATCTATACTAATACTCTATAGAGGTTCAAATATGATGTTATGAGGTTGTCGATTTTGAAAATTCTTTTATCAATAGAAAGTCACGTTATTTGTGTATTTCATATGATGGTATATTTACCCTACAATCCTACAGGGATAAGAGCTACTTGGGTAAAACCGTAAGTTTCTGCTAGTCTATACTAATATTATAAAGAGGTAAAGTTTGTAAGTTTGTAAGTTTGTCACATTTTTTAAATGGGGTAATCTTCGGAACTACTGGTCCGATTTTAAAAATTCTTTCACCAGTAGAATGCCACATTATCGGGGAGTGCTATAGGGGCACAATATCGGGGAGTTTTATATTGGTATCATATATATTAGCCGAGTTATCACAGTTTTTATCATACAGGTCGGACTGAAAATCCTCTTAAACAGACTTATTCGCATGCGCTGCCTTAACTATTGTGTAAAATTGAAATTAATGTATTGAGACTTTATGTATCTTTAAAAGTTCTACAAAAAAGTCCGCGACACCATATATCTATCTTCTATATATTAGCAGATATAGTACCTTTTGTGTTTTAAAAATTATTAATTTTATATACTTAGGTTTACGTCATTATTTATACAACTAAACTTTAATCCTTATTAAAATATTTTTTTTAATAATCAAAAGGATATTATGGAGATAAGATTTGCCCTTTACAGTATGTTAATTAGTTAAATAGTTTTGGAAATAATACAAAATTTCTAAAAGACGCAGAAATTCCGCTATATGACGCCCGGCGCTTTCATTTACGTAGTTCCCGTTCCCGTGTGAATATGGGGATCAAACATAGCCTATGACACTCGCAAATAACGTAGCTTTCTATTGGTAAAAGAATTTTCCAAATCGGTCCAGTAGATCCAGAGATTACCCCCGACAACCACACAAACTTTACCTCTTTATAGTATTAGCATAGAAGTCACTTGGGAAATTATAGACTTTTGGTCATTGCACCACGCACAAAAGGCTAGATGAATTTTGCTGAGGGTAGGGATAGGATAGGGGTAGGGAAGGGGTAGGATAGAGGTAGGGTAGGGGTAATTTAGGGAAAGTGTAGGGTAGGGTAGGGTAAGGTACGGATAAGGTAGGGGTAGTGTAGGGTAGGGGTAAGGTAGAGGTAGGGGAAGGATATGGAACGTATAGGGTAGGGGAGGAGTAGGATAGGGGTAGGGTAAGGTAAGGTAGGGTAGGAGTAGGGTACGGGTAGGGTAGTGTTAGGGTAGGGGTAAGGTAGGGGTAGGGAAGGGTTAGGGTTAGCGGTAGAGTAGGAGTAAGGTAGGGGTAGGGTAGGGGTAGGGTAGAGGTAGATTAGGGGTAGGGTAGGATAGGGTATGGATAGGTTACGGGTAGGAGTAAGGTAGGGGTAGGGTAGGGTAGGGTTGGGTAGGTTTACGAGCAAGGTTAGGTAGAGGTAGAGAAGTTTACATCAATTTTTACGCGGACGAAGTCGCGGGCGTCCGCTAGTAATTTATAAAGATGTTCGCATACAGTTCTCTAAGAAGAGATCTTACTTTGCGTTGCTTATGCCGTGTGGGTAGCTAAACATTGCGTACTCGTAGCTCGAGCTGCGCATCTTCCTCGCACGTGGTAGAAACGGTCACATATTTTCGCAGCGTAGATTCATGATCTTCGCAGCATAGCTGCATATCACATTTCTGGTGTTAGATAAGGTTAAGGTTAGATACTTCAATATTGGACTTTGACATTTTGAAATGGTATGCGCGGTGGATTTACAAGACGGAGGTCCTGGGTTCGATCCCTGGCTGGGCCGATTGAGGTTTTCTTAATTATTCCAGGTCTGACTACCGGCAAAGACGTACTACCAAGTGATTTAGCGTATCGGTTCGATGTCGTGTAGAAACCGAAATTATGTGGATTTCATCGTATTCATAACAAGTTAGCCCGCTTCCATCTTAGTCTGCATCATCACTTACAAAAAAAGTAAAAGAAAAAAAAACCAATCGTTCTTCTTAAATCTCAAATCTTGACTAATATTATAATATTAGTCAAATCTTGACTAATATTATAATATTAGTCAAATCTTGACTTATATTATTACTAGCGGACCCGCCCAAGCTTCGCTTTGACTTATGATGCACTTCTTCCCTATCCCTACCCTACCCTGCTTCTACCCTACTCCTACCCTACCCCTACATTACCTCTACCGTACCTCAACCCTACCCTTACCCTAATCATACCCTACTTTTACCCTACCCCTAGGATTTAGGGGTTTGAAAAATAGATGTTGGCCTATTCTCATAGATACCGGATAAGCACTAAAATTTCATCAAAATCGGTCAAGCCGTTTTGGAGGAGTATGGCAACGAAAACTGTGACACGAGAATTTTATATATTAGATATTAGTCAAGATTATCTGTGTGTGAAGAATATTAAGGGAAATCGCATAACCCCAAGATGCTAGTTTACGCGCGAGCAAACAATCCGATCATCTTCCAATCGGCGTCAAGGGCGACTTCATTACGTGTAGTTACGACAATTTGCAATTACCCACTGACTACCATAAATAAACTACAAGTAATCTCGCTCTATTGGTGTATCGGTTCCGCATCTAACCGTCTTGCTGACAATGGAAATTTACCTTCCCAGCTGTTTATTATATAACTAGCGGACGCCCGCGACTACGTATGCGAGAAAAACGGGGTAAACTTTCATTTCCCCTTTAACCCAAATACACTTTATACAAATCTCTAAACCCGTTCCATACAAAATGTACTAGATATTTTATTTGTCTTTATACCCTAGAATTATTCCAATGTTTTAATAAGCTATTCTGCATCTATTCAGGGCGGCGACAAATTTAGCAAATCAATTAATAAATTACGAAGTAAAGAGGCATTGAGACCTTCTTCTTTTCGAAGTCGGTTAAAAACTATACAAATCCCTCGAGACGTTATATTGATCCGATTCGTCCTTGAGACGTTATAATGGTATAACTAAGCCGACGAAGAACAAAAAGCACGTCTTCGAATCGTCCCAACAAATGTCCTGGGTTCGAAACGGGAGCGCAATTCGAAGTCAGATAGGCTAACCACTGAATACTCGGTATCTACACGACATCGTACCGGAACGACACGGCCTCCGTCACAAATATCATGCTTTTAATAATATTATAATGTTTTATGTCATTTTTCTTTCCCATCTAATATCGCTAATGTATACTAAACAACCGTTTACCTAGATAGTAAAACATTACAGTCACTTGGGAGTATAAAATGTATTGATCAAAAAAAAATTGCCAGAACGCTGTTCGGTTTTCCCCCTCGCGTTACATTTACGTAATTGAGATTAAAAAGATAGGAAACAAGGGGGTAAGTAATAATACGAAGGGTTACCCCATGGGGGTAGAAACACGCAAGGCTTAATATCAGTCTGGTTAAACGAACCATGTCTAGTTATTGGTTGGTTTGTAGCATTTAGCAATACGACCTAATTAAAAAAAACAGTTATGAGTTCATTTTTAAACGTAGTTCAAGGTATAGACTGAAATACGTAAGGTTCTAGATTACAAATGATTGCCCACACTTTGGACTCTTGTCCAGTGTCCACTGCAATTAGTCCAAAGTGAAAAAAAAAGGAAAATCTTAGTCGTGTTAAAAATACAATTATACTTATAAGAAAAGTATTAATACTAATATTGCCTTTTATTATTTTTCCTCGTCTTAGAACCAACTGTTTCTATGGCTGTTTCTGTTTCTCTATTAATGACTGTTACCTCGTATTACATCTAGTCCGGTCAAGTTATGCCTGAGATCGATGGAGTGAACATTATGGACACCATTATTATATAGTCCTTATTATCCCTAAAAGGTCTTAGCTTCTTGGAAAATGCCAGGATAAATTGCTTGCTTGCTTTTTATAATTGTATAGTGTACAAGTATGAATTGAAAGGGTATAAAGAATTATCACCTAAATAACCTTTCTTTTTACACTGTTTGTTTTTTGAACATATGCCAATATCCATACCAAAAGTTTTTTTTATTCTTTACAAGTTAGCTCTTGACTACAATCTCATGGTAAGTGATGATGCAATCTAAGATCGAAGCGGGCTAACTTGTTAGGAGGAGGATGAAAATCCACACCCCTTTCGGTTTCGGTAATCGCTTAGCGGTAAGTCTTTGTCGGTAGGGTGGTAACTAGCCATAGCCGAAGCCTCCCACCAGCCAGACCTGGACAAATTAAAAAAATCTCAATCTGCCCAGCCAGGGATCGAACCCAAGACCTCCGTTTTGCAAATCCACCGCGCATACCACTGCGCCACGGAGGCTGTCAAAACCATTAGTTACCATGTCGTATAGTTTAATGGAAAACAACAAAATCATCGTTGCATGTGGACTTCCGTAAATATCGCCTTCAACAACCGGATAGGTAAATACACTGTCGATAGTATTATAATTAAACAGCATTCAATTCAGTTTCATTGTCCACCCTGACTAACGCTGCCATAAGAGGAACAATAATCTGTCGCATGCGGCTGGAATGCTAACTCGTTAACAGCAGTCAGAGCAAAGTAAGCAAGTAACCATGCGATATTAGACGGTGGTGTGAACAGTCTTTGTGTCTTATTCCCATTATTATTTATATTAGTTATACTAAACAACCATAAATTGATTATAATAATATACTAATGTAGCGTATCCATAATAGTATTTATTTTGGGGCTTATCCATAAGTTGATAGTACAAAGTCCCATGTCAACGCTAGTCACTTAACTTGAACTTTTTAGCTTCATTAAGTTACTAGCAGACGCCGCGTGGTTTCACTAACGTGGCTCCCTTTCCCATAGGAATACGGGGATAAAATATAGCCTATAGTACTCGGGGATAGTGTAGCTTCCCAATAGTGAAAGAATTTTTCAAATCGGTCCAAGAGTTCCAGAGCCTATTCAAAACATACAAACATCAAATTTTTACTCTTTATAATATTAGTATATAGATAACCCATTGATTTTGATTCAATTTAACAATAAACGGAGATCACATCATACAAACGCATTTCTTTTGTCTCTTACCTTTTCAAGCTATTTGTCTATCTTTTTTTAAAGAATTAGTCACATCTTTTAATTACGAGCGATTTTCCCGTTCCCTCAAATTAGTCGCAAGACTGTTTTAGGAGTGGGCACGACAATAGTCTATCGAACGAGTATCGAACCCACGACCTCTCGGTGTTAAATTCAGCCCCTTTACCGTTGAGTGAGCTAAAGATATACACATCTAATTATGTCTTTTTTTTTTTACAAGTGAGCCCTTGTCTATAATCTCACCTATAAGTGATGATGCAATCTAGGGTGGAGGTAGCAGGTAAAAGCTCCATATCCCCTCTCCTATTGTGAGCGAGGCCTGGCCCTGAAGCAAGTATAAAGGAAGGCATTTTTATGTTGTTGTTTGATCAATCAATCCAATGCTTTCCATTAGGCAATCATGCTTGATCTAATTTAATTTAATTTAATGATAATGATGATGAGCTAGGTCTAAGATGAAGCACGTTTGCCTAAAAGAACCTATTCACACTTGCTTTGGAGGTGCACAAATTGTACGTATCAGGAAACACAGACGTTTCAGTTTCAGACAACTAAGTTTCACGAAATAAAAATTACACTAACAAACTGGCTAAAAACAAGAAGTTATGAAAAAACAGAATCACTATTACTAAATAAACTCAAATTGACGTAGACATAATTTTAATACACCGTTTTACTTGCATGCATACACACATCCACATGCATATACACACACACACACAACACTCATTCACACACACACATGCGCACACACACATATGTGATGTGTACGCACACACATTTGTGCGTACAGTGAGGCCTACCTATATGTTAAAACTGTATATTACTAAGAAATAAGCGATTATTATTAATTATTAGTGTGAAACGATTATTATTAAAATATATTAGACGTTGGAAAGGCATTCCACAACTTAGCAGTCCTAATGATGACACAACTGCGTCAGAGAGTTCAAAACCCCAAATGAAAGTCCAAGTCAGACTTTGACTTTGACCTTCGTCCAACTATCTGACGTCACAAATTGCAATTACGCGCGGCACTTACACCAAAATTTCCTATCGCGAAGATCTCCCACACAAAGGGTGACCCATATAAATCATCAATCATAAATCCTCAAGATTAACACTCCCCGGGCAGAGTGCTCGCCCGCCAGTAGATTACGCTGAGCCCTCGCTTTAATTGAGTAGAGTGCAGGCCTTAGGGTCGAAAAAGCTGTATTTAGGCTTTAATTAAGCTGAATTTACAGCACGACTCTTTAACAACTCAATTATCCCTCCAGATTGAAATGGAGCTTAAATTTGTTTTTGGAAAATACGCAAGTAAGTTGATTTAAGTTTTAGATTACTTACTTAGACATTGTTTTATTAAAATTATGCTTGCACACTTCCATAATTTTGGTTTACGTTATTCTATTGTTATAAATAAATAAATAAATGAATAAATAAATATACTTAAACAATACACATCACTATCTAGCCCCAAAGTAAGCATACAGAGTAGCTTGTGTTATGGGTGCTATGATAGTTGATATTATAATATTAATATACAATTATATACTACATATAAATACTTATATAATGTATAAATACACGCAGACACTGGAAAACACTCCTGCTCATCACACAAATATTTTCCAGTTGTGGGAATCGAACCCACGGCCGTGGATGCAGAAAGCAGGGTCACTATCCACTGCGCCACGCGGCCGTCGAATAAATCTAAAAATAAAAAATTAAACATAAATAGGGAACTGGACATAAGCTGTATCTAAGAGCCAGTCAAATTCGTTTTTTTTTTAAAGAACGCGACGATATGACATAATATGTTATGTTAACATAATATTGTGCTCTATCAGACACTATAGTCTGGCAAGTTCGTTGATAACACTCCCATGATATGCGGACGATGGGGGGAAAGACTACACTGGTGTGAAATCGTGTGTGCGGGTGACGTGCATCAGACGTGGGTTTTTCACTCATCGCTACACGCCCCCCGGCCTGCACGTAACATCGGGAGTGATACGAACGAAGTTACTCAGTCACTCAGTTTTCGTGGCAATCTGCTTTCCCCAAATCGCGCGGGAACCGGAATTAAAACTAAATTTTGAAAAAAAAAATTCCGCTCGAAAGAATTGCAAAAGTTATAAACAATTTAGGAAAATATTAAATAGGACCACTATTTAATCTTTTTTATCTACAAACATGTAACAAATTAGTTGATATCTATATCTATACTAATATTATAAAGAGGTAAAGTTTGTAAGTTTGTAAGTTTGTAAGTTTGTAACAATTCTTTGAAATGGGGTAATCTTCGGAACTACTGGTCCGATTTTAATTCTTTCACCAGTAGATTGCTACGTTATCGGGGAGTGCTATAGGCTATATTATATATTTCTATCATATTTAACTACTGAGTTATCGCGGGTTTTCTCTTACAGGTCAGACTGAAAAACTTACTTATTCGCATGCGCTGCTTCAACCATTGCGTATAACTGAAATAAATGTATGGAGGCTTTTTGAACCTTTAAAAGTTCTACAAAAAAGTCCGCGACACCATATATCTATCTTTTATATTTTAGCAGATATAGTACTTTTAGTACTTTAATAAATTATTTAAATTTTAAACTAAGGTTTACGTCATTATTTAAACAACTAAACTTAAATCCTTATCAAAATAAATTATTTAATAATCACAAGGATATTAAAGAGATAAGATTTGCCCTTTACAGTATGTTAATTAGTTATATAGTTTCGGAGATAATACAAAATTTCTGAAAGTCGCAGAAATGCCGCTATATGACGCCCCGCGGTTTCAATTACGTGGTTCCCGTTCCCGTGTGAATGTGAGGACCAAACATTGCCTATGACACTCGCAAATAATGTAGCTTTCTATTGGTAAAAGAATTTTCCAAATCGGTCCAGTAGATCCAGAGATTACCCCCGACAACCACACAAACTTTACCTCTTTATAGTATTAGCATAGAAGTCGCTTGGGAAATTATATACTTTTGGTCATTGCACCACGCACAAAAGGCTGGACCAATTTCGCTGAGGAATAGGATAGGGGTAGGGAAGGGGTAGGATAGAGGTAGGGTAGGGGTAATTTAGGGAAAGTGTAGGGTAGGGTAGGGTACGGATAAGGTAGGGGTAGTGTAGGGTAGGGGCAAGGTAGAGGTAGGGGAAGGATATGAAACGTATAGGGTAGGGGAGGAGTAGGATAGGGGTAGGGTAGGGTAAGGTAGGGTAAGGGTAGGGTACGGGTAGGTTAGGGTTAGGGTAGGGGTAAGGTAGGGGTAGGGAAGGGTTAGGGTTAGCGGTAGGGTAGGAGTAAGGTAGGGGTAGGGTAGGGGTAGATTAGGGGTAGGGTAGGATAGGGTATGGATAGATTACGGGTAGGGTTAGGGTAGGAGTAAGGTAGGGGTAGGATAGGGTAGGGTTGGGTAGGTTTACGAGCAGGGTAAGGTAGAGGTAGATAAGTTTACATCAATTTTTACGCGGACGAAGTCGCGGGCGTCCGCTAGTCTATAATATAAATATAGATGTATGAAATGTGTTGCTAAGCGCATAAGTTGAGAACGGCTGAACCAATTTGGCTATTTTTTTAGAATATTTTTGAAGAACGACGATGGTCTTTACGGACATTTTTTTTGTCAAGGTAGGGCTAGGGTAGGGAAAGGGAAAGGTTGGAGTAGGAAAGAAACACATTAGTCTTGTCAAACACAAAGCGAAGCTTGACCGGGTCGAGTTCTTAATAATATTTAAAGCTAGGTATTCAATGACAAGTTAACCCTTGACTGCGATCTCGCTAATGTTATGTGACGATACAGTCTAAGATAGAAGCGGGTTTACTTGGAAAAGGTACAAGTTTTTTATACCTATACGTACCTCTGAGGCTTTAACATGCGACCTAACGGCATTGTGCAGAGTAGTCCAAAAACTGCTAAATCATCATTATCAACCCATATTCGGCTCACTGGCGAGCGCGAGTGTCCTCTCAGACTGAGAGGGGTTAGGCCAATAGTCAACCACGCTGGCCCAATGTGGATTGGCAGACTTCACACATATAGAGAATTAAGAAAATTCTCTGGTATGCAGGTTTCCTCACGATGTTTTCCTTCACCGTTGAAATATAATAAGCAGAGAAGTAGTCCAAAAACTGCTAAATAAATATCGCTATCTCTTTTATTGCTTTGGGACGTCAGAGATGCGACTAGGACTCTCCCCTCATTGGTCGAAATTTTGTCTATTTTTCAACACGAGATATGTCATTGGTTGCACGCTACTGAAGGTTTCTACGCGACTCGCGATCTATGCGATTAAAAAAAAACTTAAAATAAACAGCACGTGAATGAATGAAGGATGCGTCAACGCATTAGCGGTAGTGTAAGCAACGACGCGGAACTATGCACTTATATCAGTTCACACAATATTAATAACATACCGTAACACCTGATTAGCACGTTCTCACGGCACTTATAGTCGCGGCACGCTATGATGACCGTTTTAACGTTTATGACTTTTATGACCAGATCCGGTGTTTTTAATTTCGTAATGGTATGGTATCTTGGGGTTCCAGATCGACCTCTCACCAGGTAGACTGATGACATCAAGCGAGTCGCAGGGATTTACTAGATGCAGGCGGCTCAGGATCGTGTTGTTTGCAAGTCCCTAAAAAAGGCATATGTCCTGCAGTGGACGTCCATCGGCTGATATGATGGGAGGGACTTCCCACCATCACGATACTGAGCCGCCTGCATCCAGCGAATCCCTGCGACTCGCTTGATGTCGTCAGTCCACCTGGTGGGGGGTCGACCAACACTACGCTTTCTGGTGCGGGGTCGCCATTCCAGCACCTCGGCCCATTGTCACTTCAGCTTCGCGACACGTTGAGCTATTTATTGTTTAATGATATTTTATTATGTTATGTGTTTTTGTATTAATTAACGGGAAAAAACGGCACAAGCAGTAAGGAAAGTAATAAAAAGCTGGGTACATAATCCCTGGACTGCTTGTGTATTTAGCCCTGCCTCTAACTGACTCGTAATAATAGTTATACATCAGATACATCGTCGTCGACGTCGCCGTCGTCGTCTGACGAATTTAAGACCCCGCCAACATCTGCGGGGGACGTGACACAGTGCGGACAACTCATCGGGGTGTCACCACACGACGACGACAACACCAACACTACCGGTGGTGTAGTGCGTCGCATGAGATGGTCTCGTCCACTCAATGAGAGGGTCATATTATACATCATATTGGATCGATGGTATACACTTTTTTATTTGAAATAACTCAACATTAAAATGCAACGATTTTTCTTTCCCGCTGACATTATAAGTCTTAAAAAACCAACAATAAATAACAAATATGATAGCGCTGAGAAAAAAAACAGTTAATAATTACTCATTCGATATAAATTCGAGTGGCTCAAATCAGGAAACAAAAACAGCTGAGTCAGGCAGGTGTTCGTATCAATAAGCAACGAGTAGTAAAGTATCTACCGTCGGTAGGTCAGTTTTCCTTTAGGGGCGTCTGATTCATAACTAATCGCCGCTTGATATTTCGACCACGCAACTAAAGGCTTTAACGGCTGACGCGTGGCTCTTTTCCTAGATGAGTCATGTACGAGTAGTATTTTTAGAATACCTAGTAGATATCACACTAATATTGTAAAGGCGAAAGTTTTGTGTGAAGTGTGTAAGTATGTTTGTTCCTCTTTTACGCTGCGGCTACTGAAGCGATTTGGCTAAAATTTGGGATAGTAATGGATTTTACTCTGGATTAACACATAAGCTACTTTTCATCCTGGTAAAATCCATGGTTCCCGCGGGATTTGTGAAAAACTGAATTCCACGCGGACGAAGTCGCGGGCGTCCGCTAGTGTTGAATATACTTGAATTCATTTCAATTGAATCACATTGATTAAAAGACATGGGGACGTTTAAACAAGAATGCACTTGTAAACAATTAATTTGAAGAAGAAGGAAGACGAAGAAGTAAAGCTTTATTGCATACAAAACAAATAATATTAGAAAAAGAAAACTAACAAACGAAAAAAGACATTACCATGCAAAGACGGCCTTATTGCTATGGCAATCTTTTACAACCCCTGATGGCAGACACATAGAAAAAGTAGCGGGACGGTGTAATTTGTTGGTATTGTTATTCATTAAAATGTTGTTTAAATCTATAAACGTTACATACGAATACCTACGTTTAAAACATACTAAAGCCTAAGTATATTTAGAGCCGCTTGAACCACACTCTTTGATTGATTTAAATATAATTTAAACCAATTTAAGCAATACTTTGTACCATAAAATTCAAGGGGGTTTAGACGTCACGAGATGTGATAGCCCGGTGGCTCTCTGACCTCTGCCTTCGATTCGGAAGGCGTCGGTTCGAATCCAGTCCAGTGCATGCACCTCCAACTTTTCAGTTATGTGCATTTTAAGAAATTAAATATCACGGTGAAGGAAAGACATCGTGAGGAAACCTGCATATCTGACAATTTTCTTAATTCTCCACGTGTGTGAAGTCTGCCAGAGGAGACTCGTGCTCAATAGTGAGCCGAATATGGGTTGTTAATGATTAGACGTTTAGTGAAATCAAGTGTTAATGGCAACTGTCGTTATTGCCCTTACTTTGTTAAAGTGTTTTTCAAATAGCATGGGTACGGTGACAGTCGCCTGTATAATGTTCATAATACGTAGGTACTATTATTGTGAAAGCCGTGATAGCCCAGTGGATATGACCTCTGCCTCCGCTTCCGGAGGGTGTGGGTTCAAATCCGGTCCGGGAATGCACCTCCAATTTTTCATTGTGTGCATTTTAAGAAATTAAATATCACGTGTTTCAAACGGTGAAGGAAAACATCGTGAGAAACCTGCATACCAGAGAATTTTCTTAATTATCTGCGTGTGTGAAGTCTGCCAATCCGCATTGGGCCAGCGTGGTGGACTATTGGCCTAACCCCTCTCATTCTGAGAGGAGACTCGAGCTCAGCAGTGAGCCGCATATGGGTTGATGATGAATGATTATTATGAATCGCAGCAAACTTTTAAGATTGAAACGAACTGTCACGCGCACCATCCTATATGAAGCGTAACGTAACGCTGTAATATTACGTATCAGAGTTTCTACGTCTCATCCAGTAGCCCTACATCACGTCGGCTAACACGTGCGCTGACTCATACAAACACACGCCACCGTCCATACATAATGAGCTGTGAAATTATAAATATTATGCACTTTAGTTTACTTTTGTAGGCAGTTGCGAATCGCTGTCTCACCTGCTGATCACGTTGTCTGAGATTTTCAGTTGTCGGGGAAGTAATTACATCAACATGGGTTTGAATGGAGTTATTAAGTAAACTTAATAACTTTTGGCTGGTGGGAGGCTTCGGCCGTGGCTAGTTACCACCCTACCAACAAAGACGTACCGCCAAGCGATTAAGCGTTCCGGTACGACGTCGTGTAGAAACCGAAAAGGTGTGTGGATTTTCATCCTCCTCCTAACAAGTTAGCCCGCTTCCATCTTAGACTGCATCATCACTTACCATCAGGTGAGATTGTAGTCAAGGGCTAACTTGTAAAGAATAAAAAAAAAACTCTTCAAAAATATTTTTTTTTATATATTAAAGACAAAACTGTAGCTAATTAGACAATTTGGATTTGGGAAAGCGTTACAAACGAAGTAAAGTATAATTAATTATTTTAAGTAACGTTATGCATGTATTTCTAATTATAAACTAAATAAAAACTTTTATTAGAAAAATTAAAATGCAGATAGATCTAGTTATCTAGTTCCCGTGAGTGAATAGGATAAAGATACCCTATAATAGGCTTTTTCAGACGCCAAATACTAGGTACCTCTGTGTACTGTGTGTGTGTGTGTGTGTGTGTGTGTGTGTGTGTGTGTGTGTGTGAGTGTGTGTGTGTGTAGGTACCAAATCATCCAAATCAGTCTAGCCTGTTTTCTTTGTAATTGCTACTGTGAAATTTAATTTTTCACCAATCCCTCGGGAACCATGGATTTTTTCGGGATGAAAAGTAGCCTATGTGATAATCCAGAGTAAAATCTACTTCCATTCCAAATTTCAGCTAAATCGATTCAGGAGTTGCGCCGTTATAGAGTAACAAACATCCATACAAACTTTCGCGTTTATAGTAGGATAATCTAGGGCAGATTTATATTATGTACCTAAATAGGCAGTATTAAGATATGTTAAACATGCTCATAGATGATGTGTTAGGTACCTAGATTAAATTCGTCAGATCGTGTTCCGAGTGTATGGTGGTGATATTTACCTGTTATTTACTACGAAGCATGGTGTCTATGAGACACAGATGACATGACTCAAAATTCCTATTAACATTCTATCAACTTAATGAATCACGATTCATAGAAATCAATGATATTTTTTCTGCTGAGAGAAATCTGGTTTTTTCATTACAACTAATCACTGGCAACTTTATTATGTAGTATAATGTGCGTTCGTTTAATCATTCACTTTTTACCTGATTTAAGGAAAAACCTCGCAAATTAAGGCGTTTTATGAAATTAACTGACCCGGCAAAGGTTGTTCTGCCACATAAATTTCTTATTAAAATCACTACTCAAAAAATTAAATTTAGATGTAAGTGGGAGGGAAAATTAAAAAAAATACCTACAAAAATCCAAAAAAATATTATTAAAATCGATCGAGCCGTTTCAGATGACTGCGACCACGATAGAAAAAAAAACTTTTCTTGATTAGCTACCACAAACACCGTGACACGAGATTTTAATAGATTAATTTATTAATTGACAAAACAAATAACGATCTTGATTTTTAACATAACCAATAACCATATCCATATTTTCAGAACATCGAGAACCCATATTTGGCTCACTGCTGAGCTGAGTCTGCTCTCAGAATGATTAGGCCAATAGTCCACCACGCTGGCCCAATGCGGATTGGCAGATTTCACACACGCAGAGAATTAAGAAAATCCTCACAGGTATGCAGGTTTCCTCACGATGTTTTTCCTTCACCGTTTGAGACACGTGACGAACAGAAGATCACATTGCTAGAAACATATTCTACGTTGCTTTGCTTACATAAAAGTGAGAACCCTGAGGCATAGTTACAAGGTCCAAGGTGTAAATTCACCGACAACCATACCTACTTTACACCAAAACAGAGTGACGCTGCTTGCTTGTTCCAAACCAGAGCCCTACTAATATCAAACTATTTCTAAATGTATATTAATTACACCACGAGTTACAAATCTGTCCAAGGCACGTTTAATGTAATTCCGTTAAGTAGAACCGGAAACGTGGCGCAAAATAACACGTGAATCAAGTAACGGGAAGTCTGTTTTTTTTCTATTTCACAAATTAGGGTGCTCACACACACATAAAATTATTGTCAATATTATATGGGGCTAAGTTGCCCTAAGCCTTTTGGGAGAAGAGCCCATATTGCTAAACTTATAATTATTCGAACGTATTCGTTTAGATGATAGAAAGCAGGAGTAATTCCGCTTTGGAAGTGGTGGGGAAACCCACCACTGTCGTTTATAGTTTTTTAAAGAAAACTATTTGAAAATGTTTTACTCGCGTTTACCGATTTTCAAGGAGATTACTATGTCGCTATGCGGAAATCGGACGTTTGTACATAAATATAACATTTTTTTTTAAATTCTGGTAATTTAAAGAAAATGCGTAGAATGTTGCAAGGTTATATTTTGCAACCCTTTCCCTACCTCCAATTTCACACTCCAATTTTAAAATTTATAAAAACCTACTTTTTAGTTTTTGGGTAAGTAATAAGCCCTAAATGCACTCCTCTGTTAAGGGCTCATGGAGACACGCAAAGTCTAGGTATCCTTATTTTTTTTTGTAATATGGAGTCTAATAAATCCCAAAATCCCTTACTGGGCTCCCATACTATTCACAATCGACAGCCAAATTGTCGATAAGTGTGAACGCTCCCTTAGTTTAAGTGTAATTAATTCTCTTTCAAACTTTTTTTAATATTAATGACATTGCACACAAAGCGATACAGCCAATATCCGTCGATTGTTGCACATTTAGGTATTTATCGGAAAGCATTTTTGTAAATCCCCCATTGTTACACCGACTCACTGATGATACGCCTTCAGAATAACCGCGGGGCCACGACGATGCAAAAGCGGTGGGACGTAGTAGATACATTTTTTTTAAATTTGTATATAGGTTGTTTTAATTTTCCTTAAATAATATAAATAGAGTTATGGGAAATACAGTCCCGAGCACCCTATATTTTATCTAATACTTCTATACTAATATTATAAAGCTGAAGAGTTTTTTTGTTTTATTGATTGCGCTAATCTCAGGAACTACTGGTCCGATTTGAAAAATTCTTTCAGTGTTAGATAGCCTATTTATCGAGGAAGGCTATAGGCTATATATTATCCCCGTATTCTTACGGGAACAGAAACCACGTGGGTGAAAACGCGCGGCGCCTGCTAGTCTATATTTATGTATCACTACTTTAATTTATTTATTGAGTTTTTCATCTTCTACTAAATACAAACACACACACTAACACATAGATATACTGTTAAAGTGTACGTAAATAGCTAAATTAAAGTTTTTATAAAATATCTTTTTGATTGTTAGTATATTGCATGGTATGGTATTTCTTCAAAATGCATCGTAGTACTTCCGCAGCGATAACTTAAGAAAGCGAACTTTATTCAGATAATTTTCTTTAAGATATCTTTAATCTCTGGAGAACAGATGAAGTTATAAGCAGTTCTTGTACACTCGCTTAAATTCCTCCGTGGCCAGCAAGTTAAAACACTTAAGGAGTTAACTGTGATGCTATGTAACGACGTAGCCTTCTTTTTTCCGCTGGGAAATACATTTACGCATCCCTTCCGAAAGGGTATTTTGACTCGCCGAGACTTCGGAATACCCACTAAAACCCACCAGGTCCGGTTTCGTCGTTTGGTGACATTCTACTGTGATGTCCCGACGTTTGTCACCATATTGTGTCACCTATCTTTGTTCGCCCTCAATTAAGGTGGCTCCTGCCTTCACCTGCGTTAGAGGGGAGCATCGGCTTCTTCCCTCGCTCTCTCTTCAATCTCTTTCAGACCCATGACAGCCTCACAGTACGACACTGTCCAGCCCGTTGCGCTACCGATCATAGCGTCAACTACGTCGGGCAATGAGACAGCTCCACCAATAGTAGACGCTAATATGATGTGACGACATAGTCTGAGGCGATAACGGTAACTTCGAAAAGGAACACGTGTTATTCTATAGTCGAAGTCGAAACCCCACCTTAGTGGTACTTAGCAGACCTGGGTCAACATACAATATATACTCCTTAATGTCGAATCAGATCAACCCTAGTTGTAAATCATAACCTCTCGGTTATAAGCCGTTTCTACCATGAGAGGTCATCGGGAGATTTCTGATCTTCTTAAAGTGCAAGTCTTTGAAGCTTTATTCTTCATGTCTGTGGCCTTAAATTGCTGAATTGATATACCAACCTATTTTGTATTTATGTGTCTAGGGTAACTTTACTGTTCATAACCGCTGCAGGAAAACCGAAAACCTCAAAAAATATGCGTGTCATTGCAGTAATAGTGACTGAAGTAGCAGGGTTCTTTTTACAATGTTTGTGTCAAGCTTTAATTAAAAGGTATTTTGCAATTTAAGAAACATATTCAAGTACTTAGAACGACCAGTAAAGGAATCTATATCAACATGGTAGCTGATGCTTAGGGGCTAAGAACCCAAAAATTTGGATTTAAGCTTCCTCTAAGAACGTATTCCAAAATAAATTATGCCATATAATTTATTTCGAAAAAAAAATCCGAAGTTCCGGTCAAAAAGGTAATATTTCTATGGAATAGTACCAGATAGGTTAGTATATAGGGCCACGTTACTTATGTTTTGCCATCTCTAATTATTATTATAATATGTCGTCCTGGGGAGTCCCTCATGCATATTGTGTCCGGGTGTTCTCACCTTGCTAACGGCGAATACTTGCATAGACATAATCAAGTAGCCAAGATAATCCACCAGTTACGATCCAGCGTCAGTTGTTGAAAATAGCTGTGCATTGCTCTACTGGAAACGAACGATTATCACTGACAGATATATTGTTGCCAATAGACCTGATATTGCTATATTGATATAGTGCTAGTCAAACGGTCAGTGCGTCGTGTAATAATTGTTGATCTTACTGTTCCACATGACGATAATCTGGTTAAAGCTTAAAAGGAAAAAGTATCAAAATACTTGGACCTTGCTCACGAGATTACCGCCATGTGGAACGTCGAGTCAATTATTATTGTTCCGATAGTTGTTTCAGTCTAATAGCGAAAAGATTCTACCGACACAGAAGACCGCTTTCACTTAACTGCTGAATTAAAGGTATCCGACCCTTGATTCAGCAGTTAAGAAGGATAAAAGGACAGAAGGACAGAAGGAAGTGATTCTTGAGATGGCGCGCGGGAATATTGCGAGAAGGTTTCTAACTCTAAAGTGTCCACCGGTTGCTTGAGCACTCAAATGTCTTGCAGGTGGAAGGTTAATTTAAAAGGGAGGGTATTTTATTTTTAATAGTGTTTCGTGTCATTTTTAGTATTTTATCGACATTGTTAAAAATTAAAAAAAAGATTAATTAAAAAAATCATCATCACCACAACCCTTATTCTGCTCACTGCTGAGCTTACTCTATTACTAGTAGGTAATTATTGCTATCCTCTTCTTGAGCGTCAATTATTATATTCCTCTGGATAAGCTAGTCTTTCTTCAAATATGAAAGCTAAGGCGTTTATTCGAAAACTATGCGAAATCAAGTTATCTACATACCTAATATCTATACTTATCTATCCAATTATTTTCTAAACTACGAGTTGATAAGATTGTCAAATTATAACCACTTATCAATGGTTATCAGTTTCATCTTTATTGTAACCTAATTATTATTATCATCTAAGGTCATATTCCATACAAATCTATACATGAAATTCTTATATGTTTGTGGCCGCATTAGTTCTTTGAAACATTTCGATCGACTTTATTGTTTTTTTTGTGTATTTGGTAGATATGAGAATTGTAAATAATTTTATACCCTCAAACCCCCACCCTCCAACTTTAATCGCGGTGTTAGTGTTTCTATGAAAGAAATTTATATGAACTATGTAACAAAATGTCCGATCCCTACTGAAAACCCTTTGTGGATATCATACAGTAGGTACCTAGATGACAATTCTCAGTTGATTAGATGGTAATTTTAATAGGTTGTTAATAAAGACCAAATTAGTGAATAGCTGGTCATTATCATAAACATTATCCATCACTCTACCGCCCACTCGTATCAAAGCAGTGTGGTGGGACTAAGACCATAATATCCCCTCTCCTGTAAAGAGGGCGAACTGTATTGGGCCGTTAAAATTAGTTGATAATTATTTGATATTATTGTTATTTTCATGCTTTTTTTATTTTTATTTTAAAATACTGAAGATTTTATTGTCAATTCTGACCTACTCGTTGATAATGATGATATTGTAATAGATATATAGATAGATATACTTTATTTTCACACCACAAAGACAAATACAAGTGAAATAAAAACAAATTAGGAAGAGATCAGCATACAAAAGGCGGCCTTATCGCTAAGTAGCGATTTCTTCCAGGCAACCTTCGGTTTAGGAAAACTTAAGAACATCAGCAGGTTGCGTAAAACAAAAATAACCATAGTGTTAGTAATACACATACATACTAACAATTTTCATCCTAGTACATAAACAATATTACACAAATTCCTACATTAATGAATAAAATACATATCAAAATATATTAATAAATACATTATATTGAAGAGAAATATAAAAATATATACGAAGTCTTTACTGCACCAGATAATGAGTCTTTACGGCATTTTTAAAAATGTCCAGTGTCTTTGATTCAATGTTCAAAGGGAGAGCATTCCATAACTTAATGGCTTGCACAACGAAAGAACGTTTATATAATTTTAACAATATTTTTTATTTGAGTGGTTTTATAACGTGAACTTGTACTATTTAGTATTTAGGTATTGCAGATAGTTCTTATAACGATTATCAAAACAATTTATCAATGATAAATTTTTCGTAATTACAAGTACTTACCTATCTTAAATTATCGATAGAAAACTCATTTGTTGTGTGTTTTTGTGGACTACAACATGTGTAAGTGACATTCAAATTCTAATTCTTATATTTCAAGCAGGATTAAGTACTTGAATTTTTCGAAAGTCTTCATCTTTATCAGTTTGTAGTCTCTAAAATACTGGTTATGTAGGCAAATCTTGACAGATATCACTGAAGTATGCAAGTCAATCAGCAGTTGCAATTTTGAAAAGAAATATTGATATTTCATCAATGAAAATGATTTCACTGATTTTGAAATTTTCGCTGTCATTTTTTCACAGTTTTAATAAATCTCCCTCCTCCATCTTTAAGAAAAATAAAGAATTTCATTTTTGTTTTTAAATTGATCTATTTTTAATAGACATTTTATTAATTTATTAGATTGCATAATTAGATATAACGGTGTTCTCATATGTTTCACTATGTTTTTTTAGGTTAGATCAAATTGTTGATGTTGTACAAAAAACCCCTCAACAAAGTACCTTTTAACTTTAATAAATAGTGAAAGAATCACTGTTCCTCCCACCAAGAAGTTTTGCTGGTACAGTTTGAAGATATGAGTATTTGAACTACAACCAAACTTAAAGGTGGTGTCTTGCAGGGTGGATCTTTTGCGCCCTGCCCTTGGCATTGGCTCTCCGAGACATAGAGCCTCCACCACCAACGCCTGTAACTCGTACCACGCCAACTGAAGGATGGCTGACAGTCAGGTTGAACCAATTCGATGCCTCCAATACGGAAACGTTTCAGATGGTAAGTGCGAGTTAGTTCAAACGAAGAAGAAGTACGTCACGTCGTAGACGTACTGCCATTAGGCATAGATAACATCTGAGAGCAGTCGTTGAATAAATAGTTTTTTACATAATGTACAAGAGCAGTGTGGTGAGTCTAAGCTACATATCGTTTCTTTTTAAGGAGTGGGGCTGGTAATGATAATAATGACAAATAATAATAAAAATCACTATTAAAAATTTATAATTTTTGTTTTTTTTTAATTTTTTAATAAAGTACGATATTTACGAATTTTTAACAGTGTTAAAAATTGGCTATTAAAAAACACTAATAAAAGTTTATAAAAAAATATTGTTTATTATTTTTTTAATTGTGTTTTGTATATTTATGAACATTGTTAAAAATTACAAAGTAGTGATTAATTCAAATACATTTTAAAGATTTAAATAATGAAACATATTTGAATTATGTATATATAGATATATAGTTGGTATGTTAGTGTAGTTATAGATTCACACGCCTATGTATAATGCCTGCATGACTTGCTCAATGTAACAATGAAGTGGCGCGAAGTGAGACGCCGTCATTAGCTGCTAATTATAATATTATCAAGCTAGATTTGTAATTATGCAGTCATTATATCTTACTGAGAATAAATAATTAAAAACATTATCTTGCAAGTCTTGAACTCAGGTTGAATAAAAGTATTAATAAAGTCTCATCATCAACATTTAAAGCCATATTCGGCTCACTGCTGAGCTCGAGTCTCCTCTCAGAATTAGAGGGGTTAGGCCAATAGTCCACCACGCTGGCCCAATGCGGATTGGCAGACTTTACACACGCAGAGAATTAAGAAAATTGTCTGGTGTGCAGATTTCCTCACGATGTTTTCCTTCACCGTTTGAGACACGTGATAATTAATTTCTTAAAATGGACACAATTGAAAAGTTGTAGGTGCATGCCCCGGACCGGATTCGAACAGAGGTCATATCCACTGGGCTATCACGGCTCAATTGAAATATGATCTAAAATGTCCAATACAAATTATGTACAGATTTATAGGCCAATACAATCTAATCTACCATAAATGTGCATAGAGTTATTTTTTTTTCAGTCAATGACAAGCCCTTGGCTTGTAGCCAAGTGACACGTCGATTCTCTTTCTACAACCGCTAACGCTTCGAAAATCAAACAATGTATGGGAATGACATTCACTATCGACAGGTCACGTGATGAAGTTATCGATCGGATCTGTCATTCCCATACATTTTCTTAGTTTTCGAAGCGTTAGCGTTTGTAGAAAGAGAATCGACGTGCTACATAGCTAAGGCCCTTTGATTGCGATCTCACCTGTTGTTAGGTGACAATGCAGTCTGAGCTTGAAGCGGTCTTGAAAAAGGTTGAAGGTACCCATACCTTTCCTGTACGTGTACAATGCCATGTAGGCATTGTACACGTACAGGAACGCTAAATCACTTTGCGGTACGTCATTGTCTGTGAGCCACGGCCGAAGCCTACCACCAGACCAGGCCTGAGACAATTTAGATAAATTACCCTGTACTGGATATCGAATTTAGGACCTCTATATTCAGAATTTATCATTTAGCGCCAGAGAGGTCGTCAATAAAAAATCGTAAAATAATTATTTGTTTTAAGCTGATGATGTTGTGTGTAGCGCTACCTTTACAATCCTGAGTTTGCCGAGACATCCGACATCGTGATATTCGTGGGAGGAGAGTGGGCCATCTCACCGGGCTGGGTGACGGCGGGCCTGGCGCACGAGCTGGCGCAGAGGGTGCGCGGCGGGCTGTTCTACACCGAGCATCGGTACTACGGACAGACCAGACCCACCAAGTAAGATTATGTCTATACAACACTGAGTACAACGATCCCACATGGTGATATTCGTGGGGGGAGAGTAGACCATCTAGTCGAGCTAGATGACGGCAGGCCTGGCGCACGAGCTGGCGCAGAGGGTGCGCGGCGGGCTGTTCTATATCAAGCATCGGTACGGACGGACAGAACAGGCCCACCAAGTAAGTTTTGTCAATATAAATGTATACTAAGTACGATGATCCAACATTGTGATGTTCGTGGGAGATCTCGTCGGGCTGGGAGGAAAGCTTAAAAAAAAATAATCAAACCTCCTTGGGGAAAAATACCTTTATTTCAACATTATGCCACGTATCACAATATCTCCAATCCAATACAACCAGGGCAATACCTTGCGATGTGTGACATTATCCAGAATGGCCCCAGCTCAGTATATTGCTATAATATGACCATTTAAAAACCTTTTACATGTCATGTGGCGCTGATTTTCAGCTAGAAATAACAGAAAAAACTGCTTAACTGATTAAACATTGTAGTGAATTTTGTCGCGCTTGAATGGCGTATCGTTTGGATTCGTGCATCGCGCATCTTATTCTAAAATTCCATCAATATTTATATAACAATTAAACAATATAAATTAATAATCTTTATTTGTCCAAAAATAAAAACAAAATAACATACTAGGAAACCTCTGACAACTAGGGTATACAATAATTATGCAATAATCGAAATATTGAAGAAAACTCTACTAATTAATTATTACACTGCATTGCAGCTATATAATATTATGAACACAGTAACCATTACGAGACTTTCGATACCAGTCCCCGCTGTGTCGATATCAATGCAAGAGCAGTCGTGTGCATTACACATAGATAATGTGAGTGTAGATTGCTTTGATTCGAATTGTGCTGCAAACTAAGTATGGACCGCCTCTCACACAAACGTGTAATATACGAAAATACTATAAGGAAAAAAATATGTTTTTACGGTCCATTTACCGCAACAAAGCGCAGTGTTGGTCGACCCCTCACTAGGTGGACTGACGACATTAAGCGAGTCGCAGGGATTCGCTGAATGCAGGCGGTTCAGGATCTTGTTGTTGGGAAGTCCCTACAGAAGGCCTATGGCCTGCAGTGGACGCCCATAGGATGATATGATGATGATGAAGAAAATGATAACAAAGAATCGAAATTGTAAATTAATTAATTTTTTAGGGTAAACATGCAAACCATAAGAACTGTAAGCTTGTTTTGTTAGTATACTCGTAGATACTATATCTAAGTTAAAATTTTATAAATTACGATTACTTGTTTTAGGTTAAAATAGTTATAATATAGTAATAGTTAGTGACTAAGTAACTAAGAATTATTTTTTATATAATTGTCACTTGGAAATTTTAAATGATTTAATAAAACAACTGCATGTTATTACAATACACAAAACATATGAAATTAAATAAAAAAATAAAAAAAAGCATGCACTTTTTACTAGAAAATCGAAAGCACAACACAGTTTTCTGCAGTTTTCTTTAATAAGAAGTAGGTAAATTAAATTATCCTTATAATCCGTATTCCACGTGAAAAATCGTCTATTAAAGATTTGTAAAAATTAAACTAGCAGATACTTTTTTTAAATAACTAAGAAATATACAAAAGAGACTGCTAAAATTTTAACAATAACGGAAAATATGAGCTTAAATATATCTGAAGTGTTAAATTATAAAAAGCCCGGTGTCTGTACAAGTGGCAGTTTATTGCGACTAACCGTCCAGACGAGGCGGCGCGTATTCCCACGGCACGAGATTAAACAATAGCCGCCGAGACGTGTACCCACCTCGCAGACACGTCCCAGGAGGGCGGGCAGGAAATAAAACGTTTGAGGACAAACAACATCAATTATACAGTATCAATAGGCTGGACCCAAGGCCGAGATCCTAGGATCGTTCGTTATCAACCCATATTTGGCTCACTGCTGAGCTCGAGTCTCCTCTCAGAATGTGAGGGGTTAGGCCAATAGTCCACCACGCTGGCCCAATACGGATTGACAGACTTGACACACTCAGAGAATTAAGAAAATTCTCTGGTATGCAGGTTTCCTCACGATGTTTTCTTTCGGATTCGAACCCAAACTCTCCGGAATCGGAGGCAGAGGTTATATATGGGCAATCACGGCTATATCCTAGAATCAATCCTGCTTATTTAAACTATTGTCGTATCTGCTACTAAAAATAATTTAAACTCGATCGGTGACGATTTAGACGGTCTCGGTTAAAAGTGGCATGGCATGGCATTTATGGCATTGCATTTATAATGGCATTTATGGCATTTATAATGGCATGGCATTTATAATCTGGTTTTATAAATATTACACTAGTAATATTTATTAAACTACTAAGGTTGGCAATAATAAAGATTTTTTTTGGTAGCTGTAGTGATCAATATCTCGTAAACTATTATGAAATCAATTCCTTAATTATGCTTGCTGTCACGCTGACGTTTTGAACTTTCAAAACAGTTTTAGTTAAGCCATTGGATTGGTTAACTCAGTTTGATAAAGCTTGATATATGGACATCAAGCTTCGTCAAGCGGTATCCAAATGCCACTCCAAATAACATTTACAGAATTTTCCATTTTAATCAAAATGTAATTGGCACGTTCCCGCGATAAACAAAAAGGTTACGCTTCGGTGTGACAGCCGTCCACAGCACCCCCGGGGTATTTGTTCGTTAATTAGTCGGTTCGGATTCCGCGCACAGCGTCATATGAGTCGCGCGACGATCGCCGCGGCGTAATTGCTTCTATCCCGGAAATTATCATTTTACGTTGTTTTACTTTAAACTCGCACAAGTTTCTTCATTTTATCATCTTAGCGTGGGTTCATTGATATAGAATATTTAAACAACAGAGATCTGTACCGCTACGTCGTCGATATTCCTCGGACGCGTACTAAGCGGTGTAGTTCATCTTTCCTTATACGTACTGCAAATGTGGAATGCTCTTCCAGCTTCCGTTTTCCCCACCACCTACAATATGGGTATCAAGAGTGAATAGGCATTTTCTAAGCAAGCGGGTTCCACCATAGGCTGCATCATCGCTTACCATCAAACAACTAAGCGCTAGCTTATACAAAAAAAAATATGGAATACAGTATTCTACGTCAATAGCTGGGTTCTCAGTGATTGCGCTTATGATGTAGCTGCCATTTTTTATTGTGTCCAGAAAAACTACATGTTTACCGGCATAGCCTAGCCTCATTGTTTGGTGAGAGTTTGATCGCCCACCGTGTATATTATTATGACCCAAACAACACTCTAATGCTGTTTTTGGCGTAGTTGTCAGTTATTACAGGCACAGTTCAGGCAAATTCCATTTTAAGAATTTTAAAAGCTCCAAATACTTCAACCCAGAACTATTACATATTTGTACCTTTTGCCGTGGAGACCCTAGGGCCATGGAGTCGCAGTGCCAAAAATTTTTTCCGAACCATTTCACCGCGGCTTGTTGCCTCGACTGGTGACGGAAGGGCTGGCTCATTTTTTGCGCAAAGGATCAGCCTGGCTGTCCAGCGCGGAAATGCAGCCAGTATTGTTGCCACCATTCCACGTGGGCATGATTTGTATAGTTATTAGGGTAAGTTAGCTTAAGTTCCTTATTGTATTCTTTCTCAAAAAAAAAAACCCAGAACTCGAATCCAAAGTCTCCTCATCCACAGCCTAATGCTAATCATTGGACCAACATAGCAGTGCATGCACCACTATGTATTAAGTCTTGCTGATAGCGATCGATCGAGACGAAGGTGCCAATAGTTTCCCATTCCCGCCTCCCACGCCATTACCGCTAATGGTCACCATAAACTACTAAACTACACCCATACGGACCTCTAATACTGTAAGCTAACTAGATGGCAATAATTGAGTTGAATTTACCTCAACATTAACGTTATTTAATATATCATTTATTTTGTTGGTGGGCACTTATAAAACTCAATAAAATGTATGAAAATGACGAACCATCAGTCTATAAATTCAAAGCAGTTCACATTTGTGTTATACTAAGTTTTATATAAAAAAAGATCTATCTTTTCGTGGATGATAGGATAGATCTTTTCGCGGATGATAGCAAAATACATAAATCATTATACAGGAAGAAAATTTTTTTAGTGCGGATATTTTTATATTTTATACATAAACAAAATTTAATGATCACGTATTTTTTCTTTTTTTTTTAACTCAAAAATAACAAAATTATCGTTAGCTAAAGTTATTTACTTTTGAACAGAATTTTAGGGTCACCCTATTGTGCGTTTATTTTATTTTCGTTTGATACCTAAAGGACGTCACCAGATCACTTTTAAGCTGAATATATCTTGTTTAGTAATAATATGTACATTATTTTGTTATTTTAGAGACATAAATTAAAAAAAAAAATTACATAAAATGTATCGAACTGTTTGTAGATTTATATTCTACTAATGATACAGAACCACGAAAAAAAATATCCGCACTAAAGACCGAATCACCCTGTATGTATAATCATGATGGACTTCCGCAAAGTAACGCTGCTTTTATCCAATATCCATTGAAAGTGTCAAAATACGCGTTTTTTGCTGAATAAACGATCGTATCTTTTTTTGTAAGTAAACTTCGAAGTTTGGTTTTTCACATCTTCATAAACCTGAGTATACGGTTTAAATTTCAACTTAATACCTCCACGCATTACCGAAATAAACGGTCTGACAGATAGATAACAAAGTGATCAAAGGGTACCGTTTTTTCCTTTTGAGGTATAGAACCCTAAAAAACTTGCAGTAAGACAATTAAATCATGATATGTTAAAAGTACTTTTAATAATTCCTTCCAGAGGTGGCCCGTGTGCACAGCCCCTGGCGCGCAGCCAGCTGTGTGACGTCATAAATCATAACCACTTTACATCGCGCCACTGAATTATGGCTCGCCAATGCATTGCCAAGCGTGCCATTCGGGAAATGTCATACTGATACTAAAACTTATTTAAACAACTGCCTGTTAAAATGTTGGAAATCTCTGTTTTAAAAAAACTACTGAACTATTTATCCAGTAACCCGTGGTCGTGGTCACCACGATCCATGCAACTGGGTCGAAATATCGACAATAAAAATCTCGTCGTTTTATCGTGGTATGAACCCGTTTAAATATCATTCATAATGAACAACCACGAAATAAGTTTAAAATCATTATTTATCCAGTGTTCATAAATAGATTAGTCTAAGACTTTGTTTCATTTTATTTTTTTTATTGTGAAAGAATACAATGGGAAAGTACCCCAATTCTGAACAAATAATGTCCACGTGGAATGGTAGTAGGCTAAGTACAGGTATATGCTCGTATATGTTATTTGAGCGTTTATTTATTTAGATCCGATGTATAAAAGGAAAGTTCTCTGAAAAAACTAAGCTCCGCGAAAACGAAGATCGATAGAGATTAACGACAACTGGCGAAAAAAAGTTATACTAAATGGAAACCCAAACCCAACGAAATGATCTCAAAATTGTGATGCTTCCACCTCCACCGCGCGCCTTTACCACCACACCAATAAACACCACCCCTAAACACCAGAAGAGTATTCTGCGATGATTGCAGAACATAAGCAGAGTAGGGTAGCCGTGATAGCCCAGTGAATATGACGTCTGCCTCCGATTCCGGAGGGTGTGGGTTCGAATCTAGTCCGGGGCATACACCTCCAACTTTTCAGTTGTGTGCATTTTGAGAAATTAAATATCATGTGTCTCAAACGGTGAAGGAAATACATCGTGAGGATACCTGCATACCAGAGAATTTTCTTAATTCTCTGCGTGTGTGAAGCCTGCCAATCCGCATTGGGCCAGCGTGGTGGACTATTGGCCTAACTCCTCTCATTCTGAGAGGAGACTGGATCTCAGCAGTGAGCCGAATATGGGTCGATAATGATGAAGCAGAGGTACCAATTAGCTCAGCATGTTGTTATTTTAGAAAAAAAAAATACTTGGAACTCCGGGACTTCTGTCTAAGTGCAAAATAGACCAACAAGTTTAAATAAGCATAATGGGGTCTATATTTAGTCCCGGAATGATGAGATCAGAGTGGGCATTCCACAAATATCGGATTTCCTAATCTGAGCGTCGTTTCGGCTCATCATCTCAACGACGTTAACTAACGGCGCTGGAGCTGCCGCCAATTGCTTCTAGGGTTGCCACAACAACGCTTAACCATTGATTTTTATATTATACTTCCGATTAATAATGCCCAGTTGCTAGTTAGCAGTAGTTAGCCTATGTGGCTTCGGAGAGGTTCTGGGTTAATAATGAACATATCATTTTTCAGAAGAAATTTCCAATAATAATTTTTAGCTTGAAGTTGGTGGTACTACATCCTCGTGTTCCAGAGAGCACAATGAAATAAATAATCGAATATAATATTCTAGTTATAAATCTGTTTAAAAAATCTTTCGTTATCTCTACCTACTCAGTTGGTTAATTAGTTACTTAATTAACGTTAATTTTTTTTTTACAGAAATAATTGAAGCAACCTTTTTGGACTTAAAAAGGTTGCTTCAATTATTTTTAGTATTTATTTTTAGTATTTTTTTACCCATAAAAATTTTTAGTATTTTTCGAATTTCGAATATATATTAGTCATCCCGAGAAATCATGTTGTTTAGCCTCATGAGAAACTTAACCTTTATCCATGATATGGAAATATCCAGCGAACCCAATGGTGGAGTTCCAACGACAGTCAACGGCGCGCCAACCCTAGTGATAACCCTAATGTGTTACAGGTTAATTGACGATTGTCCGAATGACCCCACGGTCACAGCGTGACTATGACGCGCACTTTCTTGGTACAAACACTAAAAATTTTTTAAACTTATCTAGACGGGAGCAACAGCTGGCAAGGTTCTTGACTTCTAGACTTCTTGAATTCGAAAAGCAATATGATTCATTTGTCAATATCTGCAAAAACTATTGTTCTTAACTATTTACTGAGTTTATTTTTACAATAAAAGATAAGATGAAGATCAGCATCACTATCATGATTATAGAAATGATAATTTCGTTGAGTTTTAGATTGATTTTAGATTAAAATAACTTAAATAAGTCTACCCAATTAAACATACAACAGTCCCAATGAACCTATCTACCAGTTTCATTGTAATCTGATGACAAAGCTAGAGGTTACGATAGGATACATCGTATTATTTTTAGAGGCTTCTTGGCTGTTGGCTTGGCACCGCCTCCAAACCTAGCAGTAGATAGAGCATACTTATTAGAAATTTTTATATACGTAGTAAAATCTTTTTGTTTTATGAAGTCTAATGAATAGTTTTTTCAAGATTTTAACTCCATGGTTTCAGTGACACCAGTGCATCAGAGCTCCGTTACCTGAACGTGGATCAGGCGCTGGGCGATCTAGCGCAGTTCATCCAGTATGTGAAGAGTGATAGCTTCGAGGGTGGACGGTTCAGGTACGAAGATTGTGGTGTTCATCATCATCGATATCACTGCTGAGCAAGAGTCTCCTTTCAGAATGAGGGGGTCAGGCCAATAGTCCACCATGCTGGCTTAATGCGGATGCACAACCTCCGGAATCGCAGAGGCAGATATCCATTGGGATATAACGGCTCTTGTGGTGTGTGTGCGGCACTGTCATAATTTCACCATCATTATCAGCCGATGGATGCCTACTGCTGGACATAGGCCTTTTTTATGGACTTCTAAACATCACGGTCTCGAGCCGCCAGCAACCAGCAGCGTAAACTTGATGTCGTGATTCTACCTAATGGGGGCTCGACCAACATTGTGATTTTCAGTGCGATTTTATGACCCCAACCACCATCGGTTCTTCGAACTATACGCCCCGCTCATTGCTACTTCAGCTTCGCTGAGCAATGTTGGTGACTGGCATTTCTGCGAATATTGTTTTTTCTAATTCCATCCAATGGATGGAAAAACTCCAAGCATATCTCGCTCTATTGCCCGGACTATATTGATAGGTCAAATTGAACGAGCTTATACAACTTGAACCCAATCATAGATTAAGATTGAAGCGAAGTAAGACCAATTAATAATCCAAGGAACAAATTTTTACTTTTGCCAATGATGGTGTTATGAGTATGCCCAATTTGCCCACGCCCACTGCAGGACCGGCTCGGTGGCGCTGGTGGGCTGCTCGTACGCCGGCAGCATGGCGACGTGGATGCGGCTCGCCTACCCGCACCTCATCACCGTCGCGCTGTCGGACAGCGGGCCGCTGCACGCGCAGGAGGACTTCCCCGGTGTGTAGCACATACTTCAACACTGCAGGACCGGCTCGGTGGCGCTGGTGGGCTGCTCGACGCCGGCAGCATGGCGACGTGGATGCGCAGGACTTCCCCGGTGTGTAGCACATACTTCAACACTGCAGGACCGGCTCGGTGGCGCTGGTGGGCTGCTCGTACGCCTGCAGCATGGCGACGTGGATGCGCAGGAGAACTTCCCCGGTGTGTAGCACATACTTCAACACTGCAGGACCGGCTCGGTGGCGCTGGTGGGCTGCTCGTACGCCGGCAGCATGGCGACGTGGATGCGCAGGAGGACTTCCCCGGTGTGTAGCACATACTTCAACACTGCAGGACCGGCTCGGTGGCGCTGATGGGCTGCTCGTACGCCGGCAGCATGGCGACGTGGATGCGCAGGACTTCCTCGGTGTGTAGCACATACTTCAACACTGCAGGACCGGCTCGGTGGCGCTGGTGGGCTGCTCGTACGCCGGCAGCATGGCGACGTGGATGCGCAGGAGGACTTCCCCGGTGTGTAGCACATACTTTAGATACAAACAGAGAGATAGCAATCACCACATTTTACTCGAACCGCACCTCAGAAAAAGCACCCACAAAAACTCAGAGTCTCAAAAAGACTCTCCATTTTACTAGCTTCATCATCATCATCTTATCAGCCGATGAACGTCCACTGCAGGACATAGGCCTTTTGTAGGGACTTCCAAACATCGCGATACTGAGCCACCTGCATCCAGTGAATCCCTGCGACTCGCTTGATGACGCCAGTCCACCTGGTGGGGGATCGACCAACACTGCGCTTTCTATTGCGGGATCGCCATTCCAGCACTTTGGGAGCCCAACATCCATCGGCTCTTTACTAGCTTGTTTGTGCCAAATTGAGAGCTTTAATGAAGACGAAGAAGTACCACTTTAATGATTCACTCAGAGAGTGCATTCACCTTATTATAATGCCTTATTTTGCCTTGTCGGTTCTACGCCTACTGTTTGCTCTTTTTGTCCCCAAGTTCAATTTTAATAATTAAATAAAGTGTTGTTTCAATTTTAATTAAATATGAAATGAAATGAATACTGTTTTGTAGGTTCCACCACTAGCCTGAACAGGCAAACAAAATTATTGGGTAAATAATAAAAATTAGGCTATAGTTGTACATATGTATATATTTAATGTAAAAACATAGATATTTACATATACATAAGCCAACAGAACAGCGGTAGATATCTAAGCAAAACACAAACATGTAAGAAGAAGAAAACATACAAAAGGCGGTGTTGTCGTTTAATAAAGTACTCTGGCAGGGCGGGGTCCAAATGATAAGCATTAGCGACATTGTCGTGTGGTACAAAACTATATAATACTAAATACTAGCTTTTGCACGCGGCTTTGCCTTGGCTAATTCCATCCCGTATTTTAGGGGTTGGGGGAAGATTTCCAAAAAATGAAAAAAAAACAGGCACTTTTCGTTAGTGACAAAGAGTCTGTGTACCGATTTTTAGGTTAGGTTAAAAGTCCCATATAAAATTTTACCCTCTGCTCTTGGAATGCTCATACAAACTTCCACCTTCCACTTTAGGGAATTGGGGGGTTACAATGATACAAATAGTTGTCTATGTCACTCTCCACCCTTTTAACTATCTTCACTTGAAAAATCACGTCAATTCGTCACTCCGTTTTGCCGTGAAAGACGGACAAACATACAGACACACACAACTTCACATTTATAATATTAAAGTATGGATTTATTGAAGTTTACCTAACACTCATAGCACATCGTAGGTTCGAGTCCGGCCTAAGAAAAAGGTTTTTTTATAACAAATTTTCATCGCCATTCGCCTCGCATTGAAGACAGAGAACCCACAAGGGTTTATGAATCAATTAAATTCCGTAAGAAATTTAATTTTCACCAAACGACGAAAGTACGGACTACGAACTACGAACAGCGTAGGTCAACTACGCGCAGATGATGTATTAGATAATTCTAATAATAATATTAAATCATAGCTACATGTATTAATACAAATTAATAAAATTGTATTTTATACTTCCAGAATACCTAGAAGTTATTACCGAAGCGCTTCGGGTACAGGGAAGCGAAGCGTGCGTGTCGACCATCGAAACAGCCATGCGGGACATTGCTACCTTACTCAACTCAACCGCAGGGGTCGAGAGGGTTTCATCACTATTCAAGTAAGTATTAAACTCCAGAGTACACGTGGGTTAACATTGACATGGGTAACTAAAATCTTCTTAAATTCCTTTAAAAGCATTTCAAACATATTTAAGCACTTTTGAATCGTCAAATGTATAGGATCTTGATCAAGTGACCTGTCGAAAGCAAATGTCATTCCCATACATCTTTTTAGTTTTTGAAGCGTTAGCGATCGTAGAAAGAGAATCGACTTGCAACTTGGCTAGGGGGGCTGGTGATGTAACTCAATGGGCATTGGGTATAGATTTAGATAGGTATTATATATGTATATATGTATATTGTACATTATAGATACGTAGATACTTCTTTACCCCTCATGTTCAGAGGTATATTACGTATAACGATTGTCTATTATTTTAATTATTTTCGTTTATTGAGATAAAATCGTTGTTTTCTTTGTGTACTTTTGCCAAATAATTATCTTCATTTGGGTTGATAATAAGTGTCATCAATTAGGTACACTAATCGTGTATTTATATGTCAGTGATAATAATTATTACAATAATTTGAATCAATAGTTCTGGAGCACCGTATAATTGATGAGGAGAGCTGATACGGCCGTAGTTGTGCCCCTGTAGTTTCGTTTTTATTCAATGCCATATAAGCCCTTGACTTACTCATATGGAAGCTGTATGTATGGATGGATCTTTAAATCTGGAAGAGATACAACTTTAGTCTACTAATACCTCTGATAGTTTCTACGCAACAAGCGTTCCGTTACGATGGCGTGTAGAAATCGAAAGGGGTGTGGATTTTACTACTCATGTCAAGTTATCCCGCTTCCATCTTAGATTGTATCATCACTGACCATCAGGTGAGATTGTAGTCAAGGGCTAATTTGTAAAGAATGAAAATAAATCATAATAGCGGAACGTCAATAGGTACTTACACTTGGCAGTAGGTACCTATGTTTACCAGTAACTAGCCACGGTCTATGCCTACAGAAAGACGTATGTTAGGAATACATACCTACTACAACGACGAGGGGCGGGGATCAAACCTTTCGGTGAAGAATTCAGACGTGGTCAGGCCGTACTTCACCGTATTTTGCAAATAACATCATGCATTCCCAGGCATCGAACTCAGGATCTGTCTGTGACCTGTTTCAGGACGTGTGCGCCGCTGCAGCCGTCGTCTCCCCTGGACGTGGCCACGTTCCACTGGTTCGGCATCACGGAGACGTTCGCGTCCCTCGTGCAGTACGCCAAGCCCGGGGACATCGCCACAGCCTGCGGGAGCCTCACCAACCAGAGCTTGAGTGCGTACACATTTTGTCTTGATTTTTTTATTAGTACCCCTCGATAAAGTTTGGCGGTAATTACTATTGATGCTGATGCAAGCTGTAAAGCTATTTTGGAACGCGTTTACTTATAAATATCGCCGCACACGGACCACACGTGGCAGCCACATACGCCGCCACAAGAAGCAAGAAGCACAAAAGTAGCTGAAGCGCGCAACAGCCACTTGTAGCCAGTGGTTGACACTTGCGGTCGGTGACTGCTACTTTTATCACCCATGCACGCTGTATCATAATGGACTCGATCGAAGGAAGTTTAATTTAAATTTATACGAAAACGTCGTCGTAGAAGATGAATCCGTAGTTATTGGATACATCAAATTTTAACAGAGAGGGGTGCGGAATAGCGTGATTAGCGTGTTGCAGCGTTTTGTGTCGGCGTTTAGTGGCCAGTGCGGGCTACAAAAAGCGAGCAGCGACGATTGTAGCGTGTGGCGGCCACCGGCGTCAACCGTGTGCTGCGAGTACATATAAAATGAATAAAAACTACAGGAAATATGCCGGTAGCGGCGATTTGTAATTGTGGCCGGTAACCCGTGTGAGTGAGCCCTACGGTGCCTATTAGTACTAACAGATCCTACTGATTTTCTCTTTCTATTATGTCCCTCCTTCGGTACCGGTCATTTAACATTAACATTCTGATAGTGGTCGATAAAAAAAATATATTAAGAGCAGCGTGGTAAGCTTAAACTCCATATTCCCTTTCATTTAAGTAGGGAATCCTGGCTTTGGTTCGGGTCGTTAAAATAGGCAGTTACCTTATAATTATTATCATATTTTAACGACCAGCTACGGCTCCCTCCTTATATGCACTCCTTTTAGGGCGGATACCTAATGATAAATAACCCCTAATAATTTTCTCGATATAAGTAACTAACGGACGCCTGCGACTTTTCCTTAATCAGATTCTGTTGCAAAATCCGTTCATAGCAAATAGGTATATACTTTCAAATTGTAAACTACCTCTCTGCCAAACTACAAATTTCAACAACAAGCGGTTTTCGAGATTGCGTGACCTCTCGCTTTTACATATTTAGATACCTACTGGAATTATTACCTACCCTCTAGATTAGCTGAACAAGCCAGAACGAGGCAATGAGCAATATTTTGTTTAATATCTTTTGTATACCTAGGTTCTTCGCCGGTGGAACGCCTGGCAGCCTGGATAACATCTCGGCCATCAACTCAACCGTGCATCGAATCCCGATACTCCATGCAGGTGACCGCGCACTCCAACACCAGCTACGATTCTCCACAGGCTACCAGTGAGAAACTTCTTTATCTTTTACAATAGGCTAACATGTGTTGTCCAAACGTAAAGACAGAAACTGTACTATTTTGCTAAGTACCTACCCTAATCGCGAATCTTATGTACTGGAGTGGACCTCTGCCTTTGATTGGGAGGGCGTAGGTTCGAATGCCGGGGCAAGCACCTTTACCTTTTCAGTTATGTGCATTTCAAATTAAATATCACGAGCTTAAACGGTGAAAGAAAAGCATTGTGAGGAATAGGAATAGGAAACCTGCATACCTGAGAATTTTCATAATTCTCTACGTGTGTGAAGTCTGCCAATCCGCATTGGGCCAGCGTAGTGAACTATTAGTCTAACCCCTCTCGTTCTGACTCATTCAAATGGACTCGTGCTCAACAATGAGCCGAATATGAATTGTTGATGATTTTTGATTGATAAACAGTAAGAAGCTTTCACCCACCAGGTGGACTGACGACATCAAGCGAGTCAGAGATTCGCTGGATGCAAGCGGCTCAGTGTCGTGATGTTTGGAAGTCCCTACAAAAGGCCTATGTCCTGCAATGGACGTCCATCGGCTGATATGATGATAATGATGATGATGATGAAGAAGCTTTCGCTTGATATTCTGGATCAAGGATCGGAAACAGAAGGCAGTGTTGAGTTGCTCACTCTGGAGCCCTGACCACTGGTTGCTTGGGCACTCAAATGTCCTTTGAAAAATGTCCCTCAGCGGGAGGGTTGAATTTATTTTCTGGCTGGTGGGAGGCTTCGGCCGTGGCTAGTTACCATCCTACCGGCAAAGACGTACCGCCAAGCGATTTAGCGTTCCGGTACAATGTCGTGTAGAAACCGAAAAGGGGTGTGGATTTTCTTTCTCCTAACAAGTTAGCCCGCTTTCATTAAGACTGCATCATCACTTTGTAGTCAAGGGCTAACTTGTAAAGAATAAAATTTAAAAAAAAACTAATGAAAAATATTTGAAGCTTTGGTTCGTATGTTCAGTGCGACTGTGGACGTACCAGACGTGCGTGGAGTACGGCTGGTATCAGACCACCTCCAGCGCGCGCCAGCCCTTCCTGTCCGCCGTGCCGCTGGGCTACTTCCACCAGATGTGCACCGACTTCTTCCCGGACGTGTGAGCTCCGTCTTTGTTTATGCTACACTAGTAGACGGCGTGCGGTTTCACCCGCGTGGTTCGCGTTTCCGTAGGAATATGGGGATAATATATAGCTTATAGCCTTCCTCGATAAGTGGGCTATCTAACACTGAAATAATTTTTCAAATCGGACCAGTAATTTCTGAGATTAGCGCGTTCAAACAAACAAACTCTTCAGCTTTATAATATTAGTATAGCTTAATTAAAATGACAGTTGTCTGTGCAGGTATAGTTTTAAACAAAAGTGTTAGACGCCTCCGTGGTTACGCGGTACTTTATGATGTCAAATAATTGAAAATTTAGTACGCGATTGTAATGTAGTCATCATTCTATGGTTAGGACTTGTCTTGGCGTGCGTCGCTGACAGCTGTAAATGTGTTATGGATAATTCAAGCACTATAGGGGGGAGAGGGGGTCTTCTTTTTACTTATTTTTGATGACTTGGGTTTGCGGGTCTAGATGGTGATTATCTACGTCAGCATTAGTTATTTACTTTTTTACACTTATGGCAACCCACACACTGTTTTAAATTCTATGCGGCATGAATCATTTTTGTATATTCAGACCGTTTTTTCGTGTAATTTAGCAGAGAACAGCAATTTAGAGCATTATTTCACTGTTCTGCAAAGTAACATCAGCTTCCATAACCACAATACTAATATTCAAATTGTCATTTGAATCATTAAATACTTAACACATAATTTGCATGCGAAATTGGCAAGATACATTTACCATCTACATTCTACATCTACCAACCACCTGTATAATGCATCTGCAAATAAATAAATTGATTGATTAATTAATTTTATTTCAGCTTCGACGTGGCGCTGCTAAAGTCTGGCGTGTCGCGCACTAACAAGCTGTTTGCTGGTCTCACCCACCTGCCCGACCACGTCATATCGGTGTCGGGCGGCCACGATCCGTGGTCACCTATGGCGCCCAACACCACTCACGCCACGCACCTAGCACCCGTGTATGTGGTACCCGGCGTGTCACACTGCAGAGCTATCAGGTTAGATAGCAACTGGATCGTTGAACTATATTAAATTCATTTGGGATGGGATTTTGGGTTGAGATATCCCCACGGGAATATAAATTTGTACTGTGTAGGTAGGTATAGCTGGTTAAAAGGATTCAACAGTTTATTACTTCTCTAGGGCAGGTTTTCACCACCAAAACGATGGCAATCAGGAGCAAACCTACCTTTCGTTGCTGTAGACTCGTTTAGTTTCTGGGAAAACAGCTTCCTAGCCAGACACGTAGACGATGGCTTTCACCAACACTGCAATAGGTCGAAGCTGAAGTGTCAATGGGTAGGCCAGCTACTTCAAAGAGCCAATGGACGTTGGGGTCTGAAGGTGCGGG